>NC_048603.1:29982670-30166946 GCF_003668045.3 Cricetulus griseus
GTGTGTGAGTGTGACTGTGTGTGTGTGTGTGTGTGTGTGTGTGTGTGTATGTGTGTGTGTGTGTGTGTGTGTGTGTGTGTGTGTAGGCATATGTAGGTGTATGCATATGTAGGTGCATATTCTGTAGGTGTGTGCATCTACCTCACTTCAGTCACTCTCCTCTTTATCTTTGAGTCACAGTCTCTCACTGAACCCGGAGCACACTGACTGAGCGGAACTGTCCGGCCAGTGAGTTCCATGAACTCTCCTATCTGTCTCTTCAGTATAGGGGCTTCATTTTAGATTCTTAGTCTCAGGGTCTAAGGAAAATCTCTCCTCCCCCTTTAGCTCTTCATTGTACTCTTGTACTCTGTCATCTTTTTTTTCCTGAGACCACATTGGCCTGTCTGAAAATTTCCTTGATCTCATTCTCTGTCGAGTGAGAAGCAAGCGAGGTTGTCTGTACCAGGCACATGGCTGTGGCCTTTGTCCAACCTTCTTAAATACGTGGCAGTCCGTACTCTGAAGCCTGCCATGGCTCCTGGCTCCTACAAGGTAAAGGCAAGCACATCTACAGTGAAGTCATCTCCTATACAACTTTTCCTGTGCCCCTTTCCCCACGTCCTAGGCTGTGGTTAGCTTCCGGAGCCACCCGGATACCTTTCTTCCAGGTCCTATCTGAGAAACCAGATGCTCTACTTGCTAGTCCAACAGCTATTCACCTCTTCTGCCTTCCAAGCAGAAGCCCACCATGTCCATGGCAATAACGTGCCTGCCTGAAAACACTTGATCATCTCTCCCTGGCACTGTAGGCTCACCACACAGCCAAGCTCTGATTGGGGATGAGGGGCACAGCAGTCTCCTTAAACCTCAGGCCTAAGACCCACATGCTAAGGGTGGAGGAACGAAAAGACATAGTTCGGGTTCCCGGTGCCTCGCACCTGCCTTCCCCACAAAAGTGTCTCAGCTCACATGGCCTTCAGAGTTTCTGTTGCTAGCAGCGGAATCAATGTTATCCTATGCATTCTCATTATTCTTTCTCATTCATCGGTCAGTTTAGAAGCCACCCCACCCCCTCCAGGAGATTCCCCATGAGCCCCCCAGAGCATGGTAATCACACCCTCCCGGGTGCGTCCACAATAGTTGCTTTCCTCAATTATAGCACTTACTTAATTCTGCTTGATTGGGCCTAATGAACACTCCTACTGTCTGTTCAAACTCCTAGAGGGTAGGGGGTCTTTATCCCACCAGCATCTCCATTAGTGTGGAGCAAAGCTTTGTGCTGAGGCCAGGGGCTCTGGCCCCCCAGCCTCCCTACAATGTCTGGCTCAGAACACTGCACTCTAGCACTGGGAGCACCCAGTCTGTGGGTGCTGACACTAGGCTCATGAGCTGTTTGGTCTAGGAGTTGGTTAACAAGTGAATTGACCTCTCTAGGCCTGCACTTCTTCATCTACAGAGAATGAGAGCCCCTATCTCTCCTGGCTGTGATGAAGACAAAATAGTCTAATCATAAGCTCTTAGGAGAGTGCCTGGCATATAAAAGTGTTTAAGGACTGCGGGCTCCTGTTAGTAGCCGGAACGTTATAGCTGTTGAACGAATAAATACATCAACACTCAGTCACCAAATAGATGTATAAACAAATGAAATCCAGATGCAACCCTGAGTAGAGACCCAGGGCAGGAGTTACTGCTGTCAGTCCTGCCTGCCCTTGACCCTTGGATTTGTCATTGTAGTCACCTCTTGCTTCAGAGATGAACGCTGTGAAGTCAGCCTGGTCTCCAACACAGACTCTGCATTGCACCCTGTCGGTTGGCCAACCCTTTTTCACCTCTGTGGGCCCTCAGTTTCCTCAACCAGCATCTGAAGACAGTAGCAATTGATGGCTTGTGGGGGTAATGGCCATCCTGCAGGCCTAGATACTATAACAGCAAGTGTTAGCAACACTTACCAAACACCAACAAGATTTTTTTCCCATTGTTGTTAAAGGCACAGTGTCCCAGTAACCACCAAGGCCTAATGTGCTGGGATGTGACCATTGTGCAAGCCAAGATCCTCTGTTTCAAACTTGGGAATCCAATGTTTTCAGTGTATATGCCCCCCCCCCATGCTGAGTCACCGGTTTGCCCTAGAACTTTAGCTTTCTGAATTTTCCCCTTAAATGTCATTATCTGCAGGTGGATACTTAGCTGACATCAAACCGTACCAGAAAGCAAGGTACAAGCTCGCAGAACAGCGATGGAGCCAAGTATTTAACAGTAACAATATTTCCACACACCACAGGCCTGATTACTGTCAGGGACACATTTTAATCTTATCCTTAGATTTCCCTCTGGCCTCAAAAGAACCTGCGTAAACAAACAGCTTTATGTAACTTTCACTTTAAACTTAAACCTTTATGTTGGTCCCACGAAACCACTTGACGGCTCCATTAGTCTATTTTTACTATCAAACAGGCCATTTAACAAGATATTTATTCCACTTGGCCGCCATCCAAACGCTTTTTGACATTACTGCCCTGGGCCTGAACTGCTTAAACTCGAGGCCCTTCTAAACAGAAAATCACCTTTTGACTTAAGTCTCTGAGCAAGCGCTGCGACTCTCACCCTCTTCTCTTCAGTGGGGTTAATTTCTGCTCTAGAGAAGCCAGCACGAGAGTGTTTTAAGAGGCTTTTTGTGGGAAGTCCAAGCCGCTTAGGGGGTCACACGGAGCCATTATTGCCTCCCAAGCCCTGCTTCAACACAGGGCTGACCTCACATCGAAGGAGCTGCTCACTTCCAGAAAAAGATCTTCAGAGAGCAGCAAATGGAGAACTCGGGGGGCGGGGGGGGGGGCTCTAAAGGACAGTGATGCCTGGGGCCCCAGCTGAGCAGTGACTCTGAACAGGGAGGGATGCTCCCTTCTCCTCCTCCCCGCCCCCAACAAAAGGCCAGTGGAACCCACTGGCTTTGAATGAAGCCAATCAGTCAGGTGGAAGCCTGGGCAAATCACGACTTGGCTACTGAGACAGGTCTCTCCCACCCACCCTGTTTGATAAGCCCTCCTCATCCTCCTCCACCTCCTCCCGAGCTCAGCACAGCTAAGGAGGCCAAAGGGACGTCCCTGGGATGCTCCCGCTTTCCAACTTTCCGAGCTTCTTGGTCTTCGCAGCCTCCTGCAAAGCTGCTCTGGAAAGGGCAAGTTTGCAAAGCCCAGGATCCCAAGTCCTGGGGAAGCCACAAAGACGCTCCAACGCCAGCAACGATTAACCTCTTGTTGGACAGACTGGAAAACGCCACCGCCACTCAGGCGGGGAAGACCCGGGCTCGGGTTGGTCCGGGGACAGCAGGGCCCCCCCCAAAGGGGGGCCGCGCGCCCCACGCATCCCCCTCCCCGCGCACCTGAGCGGGGCGTGGGCACAGCGCCGCACTCAGGCCCTGCCCGCAGGTCGCTCGCTCGCCGCCCGCCCGCTCGCCGCCCGCCGCTCGCCCGCGCCGCGCGCCGGCCGCCTGCAGCCACCGGGAGCGACGCGAGGAGAGGCAGCCTCAACACGGCGTCATGCTTCCTGCCGAATCGTCACCGGGAGAGGAGAGCAGAGGGGAGAGCGGGGGAGGCAGGGGAGCAGCCCCACGCAGCCCCCAGGCTGCCCAAAAGCGCCGAGACGGAGCCACGTCCCGGTGGAGTCCCCGCGGGACCTGCCCCGCTCGCACAAAGCGCCGCAGTTTGGCCAAAGGGAGGCAGGGAGCCGGCCACAAAAATAAATAAATAAAAAAAACCAGAGTCGGGTCTACGTAACGCCCTGTCGAAAGCGGACGCCATATTTTTTTGTGGCTTATGTCGACATAGGGAAACGTAGACATGTTTTTCCTCCTCCTCCTCGGCCTGGCTTCCATTTATCCAAACTTGTAATCAAAACTACTTCATAAAAAAAAAAATCTCCCTTTCCCCCCCGCCCCCCGCCCCGGATCGGCGGATTTCCTCCCACCCACAAAAAAAAAAAGCCTGCACCCCCCCCCCACACACACCCTCCCGCGCACCCCGGCCCCCCAAACCGGCCAAGTCCCATTAGCAACGCATTTTCGGGAGCGGCGGCGGCGGTGGGAAAGTTGGGCTGGAGTAGCGGGCGCCCGGCGAGCCGGGCTCGGGGCTGGCGGTGCCCCGCCGAGGGTGCTCCGCGCCGGGGCGAAGTTTCTTACCTGCGCCGGGGCTGGGAACGCGGGGACCCGGGCTGGGAAGGCGGAGACGAGGCACGGGCGTTCCAAAATGGAACTCTGCTGGCTCCCCCCACCCACTCCCCACTCCCCACCCGGCGCCCGACTCGGGCTCCGTGGGAAAGAGGTGGTGGTGGTGCTGGTGCTGGTGGTGGTGGGGAAAGCCAGCCTGGCAGACGGACAGACAGACAGGAAAAGCCCCCGTATGGAGAACGGTTGGGCGAAAATTTTAAAAGAAAAAAAAAAAGAAAAGAAAAAGAAAAGAAAAGAAAAAAAAAAAGAAAAAAGGAAAAAAAAGGGGGAAAAATGTCTCGATCAGTGGGGAATCTACGCCAAAACCCACATGATCTGTAACGTCAGCGTGCGTATTTGCATACGATACCACCGCCGGAGCTGCCACCCGGGCTCGGGTTCCGCAGAAAGTTACAAAGTGAAATTCAGGCCCCTCGGCGGACGCCGGCAAAATGTCATTTTTAGGAGGGAGCTGCGGGTGGGGGGGAGGCTCGCCCTAAAGGCTCTGATGAGTAGCCAAACGGGAGGTGTGTGTGTGTGTGTGTCTGTGCTGTGTGTGTGTGTGTGTGTGTGTGTGTGTGTGTGTGTGTGTGTGTGTGTGCAGCAAATGAACTCAAAAGTCCGAGTCCAGTAACGGACACGATGGAATTTTTGCGGGAAGAGATGGATGGGGGAGGCGCAAGCGGGATCCCCTGAATTTTGAGCACCAGCCGGCGCGCGGCCGCGGCCAACCCCTCGCGGTGGTGCAATACCCATTTTCTTTATGAAAAGTTCAAGGTGTCACTGATGAGCTCAACAAACTGTTGATCCTGGCTCACCACGTGGAGTGGCGGACCGTGGGACCGCAGGGCGCTAGGGCTTGCCCGGCGCTGGCAGCGCCCGGGACTCTGTGCCCTCCTGCGGTGCGCGGGGGCACAACGCGGGTGGGGTCCTCACGCGCCCTGGTCTCTGGCTGCTCTTTCTCCCGCCTTCCGGCTCAAGAAAATAATAACACACTTGCAAACTTTTTTTTTTTAAAACTAAGATGCATTTTACTCCCGGCTTGGGAGCGGGGCGGGGAAGAAGGCTCCCGCACTTTATGTAACCACTTGAGGTCAGATCACTTTTGTTGGGGATTTCCGCTCGCGCCTGGGCTCCGTCGGGTTAAGGATCTTCAAACTTTTTTTTTTTCCTCCTCCAAACCCATAAACAAACAGTCTCGGGGCAGGGGGGGGGGGGAGATGACTTAAACTTGTCTAACCCAAGTTCGCAGGGGCTCTCAGACTCAGAGACAAGCACAAGCCTGTTGCGCGCACCCCTCAGTCCCTCGGAGGTGAGACGGGGGTCACACTGGGAGCTGGGACAGCCGCGTTCCCCGCGGGAGGGGTCTCCAAAGGCCACCTCCTCCTGCGCTGCAGAGCACCCCGCGGGGTGTCGTGTGTGTGTGTGTGTGTGTGTGTGTGTGTGTGTGTGTGTGTGTGTCCTTTCCCTGCAGCCTTGGGAACCATGAATTTGCGACCCGGCTGCTGCACTGCGGTCACAGGCAGTGTTAAAAGGCTTTGGGCGAGCATCCGAGGGACGCCGAGGCCCTCCGGCTGCAACCTGCCTGCGCTGCGAATTCTTCCCTCTAGGACCCCGGGTCCCTTTTGCAGACTCCAGGGCGCTTGGCAATTTCTTGGGTGTGGGCGCTCTGCAGCCCACCGTGGGCGAGGGGCCCAGAGCTCTGGAACCCATAGGCGACACTAGTAGTTATTCGAGGAAAAAGGGGGGCCTGGGGCTTGGAGACTGCCGAGTCGCCTCCCACCCTGCGGATTAGCAGGCACGGCGCGGCGGGGCTTCCCAGCCAGTTCTGCTCCGGGGAATTAGAACGAACTCTAGCGGCCGCTTGCGACTCCGCTCGCTCGCTCGCTCGCTCGCTCGGGGCGCGGGACAGCAACAGGTGAAAGTGTGCTGCGGGGTGGGCAAGGAGACGACCCAGGAGACAGTGGAAGACTGGCTTTGGGGGCTGCGGGTGGCCGTGGCTCTGGGGAACCTCTTTTGGCATTTTATTTTCGTAGACTGGAAAGAAGGAAGTAGTTAAAAAAAATTAAAGGTCGCCCCAAGGTTCCCATTTCTCTGGTAACCTTTTATTTTTTTTTCCGGAAGTTTTTCCTATTTAAGATTAAATTAGCGCACATGCAAACATTTCTTACGCTTTGCAAGCTTTGGATGGATTATTGCTGACTGGGGTGGGGGAGGGGACGTTGCTTTTTTTTTTTTTTTTTTTTTGATAAGTAAAAAGTCCCCAAAGGGGATCCTGGCTGCTGACTGGTTTTTCTCCTCCTTCTCACTAGGGAGACAAATGCCCCCCCCCCCGGCGCCCTCCACCCGTTCTTAACAGGATTCGGTTCAGAGCTTTGTCGGTGACTATAATCCGGATCTCAGTCTCATCTGATACCGGTAGATGATCTGCGAGGAGTCTTGTCAACTTGCATCCCACACCAGAATTCAGAGATGTTGTCTGAGCTGGGTAGGCTTTGTCCATTGACAGGAACTAGGGTCCCTTAGGAAGAGGGTATTTCAGTTGAAGAATTACCTCCACCAGATTGGCCTGTGGGCACACCTCTATGGGGCCTGGATGGATGTGGCAGGGCCCAGCCCGGTGTGTAAGGGGCCAGTCCTGGTCTGGTGATCCTGGACTGCATAAGAAAGCAAGCAGAGCAAGCCACCCAGAGCAAGCAGTTTACCTCATGGCCTCTGCTTCACTTTCTGTTTCCAGTGTCGTGCCTTGAGTTTCTGCCTTGTCATCCCTTGATGACAGACCTTTTAACCTCTAAGCCAGACAGACCGTTTAATCCCTCAAATTGGTGCTGGTCATGGCGCTTACCACCACCACTAGAAAGGTAACTAGGACACTGGCTTTTCTCCCTAAATTAGGGTGTGCCAGAATATCGAAAGGACAAACAAACAAGCACCAACATTGTCAGCAGCCCAACACTCTTACACGACCTATCTTGTTTTGCCCTTCCAGGTCATTTTTTACCAACACCCCCAATCCTTTAAAATTAGGTATACTTTGCAGGCTGTTTCCATGGAAATTGCCTAAACCTTAAGGAAGCAATTCCTATTTTGGGTCTTCACTTCCTCTTGATGAGCAATTACTTAGGAAGCGTCTCTGTAAGCCGGGCGTCCACCGCCACCTGCTTCTGGCTGGGTAAACAGGTTGTATACAGCATGGGAAAGGCCAGAGTAAGGAAGCCAGTGACCCCCGAAGGATCTGTGTCTTCAGGGTGCAAATCTCAAAGATATGGGAGGGTGACGGCTTCTGCACCGCTATGTCTTTGAATGGTTCAAAATATAACATGCAATGGATTCTCAGTATTAAAAAAAGCAACAAACAGCAAAAGGTTGGAATGATGGACCAGTGTTTAAGAATACAGAGGGTGGAATTTAGTTCCTAGCACCTACATCGGGCAATTGATAACTGCCTGTAAGGACTGCAGGAGACCTGTTCCCCTCATTTAGCCTTTCTGATGTGTTAACGCACGCACGTGCCAGAGCATGCGTGCCAGCACACACACACGCACACACACACACACACACACTGTGATATATTATTTATGATTTATTAAAACTTGCCTGAGGATTCAGAAAGCAAAGTCAGCCTCAAGTCATAGAATCCAGGCACACACCTTTAATCCCAGGACTCAGGATTAAGAGGTAGATGTATCTCTGTTAGTTCAAGGCCACACTGACTACACGAAATTGATCCAATCCCAAAGAGAAACAGCTCACGCCAAGGTGATCCCAGCACCTGGGAGCATGTAAGACAGGAGCAGGGTCTCAGAGCTGGCACTCATTCTCTAGCCACATTGAGGATAGGAAGACATCAGAGTCTTCAGCCATTTTGAGGGGAGCAAAGCAGTCTGGGATTGCTGTCTGAGGTTTGATGGAGCCAGCATAGACGTTCAATCTGAGGTAGAGTAAGAGCTAGTGGTGGGCTGCTTTGTTTTTCTGATCTTCAGTTTGAAACTTGAACCGCAATATTAATCTTTGGGTCTTTTATTTATCTTCTCTCTCTCTCTCTCTCTCTCTCTCTCTCTCTCTCTCTCTCACACACACACACACACACACACCCCACACACTCTTCATATTGTCTGCTATATACCTGTGAGAAAAAAAAAAAGATTTCAGCTTGTGACTTTGAACACCTCATGGAAGGGGGGGTGTGGGGGGCTCCAGGATCTCTGACCATATTTTATAAGCACCGTTGATAAATTATGTGTTCAATCCCCACCTCACAGATGAAGAACCTCAGAGATCTGTAATCACTTGCACAGACAAGTGGAAGAAATTAGGCTTCACCAGCTCCTTAGAGCCCAGGGCCAGAGTTCTTAAGCCTGCCCAACGCCACCTCAGCAGGAGCAGGCTGGATATTTCTCAGGGCTACTTCCCTTAACAGCTGACAGGACTTACTACTAGGTGCCAGGCATCGGCCTTCCACACTGGTTATCTTACCAAATCCTTAGATGCGGTGATATAATTTTATGATTTAGTAAAGCTTGCCCTGGGATTCAGAAAGCAAAGTCAGCCTCAAGCTATAGAGATCAGGCAGTGGTGGTACACACACCTCTAGTCCCTGGACTCGAGAGACAAAGGCAGATGGATCTCTGTGAGTTCAAAGCCACCAAGGCCTACACAAGAGTGAGGAGTAACAGAGCTCTCACCTTTGATCCCAGCACCTGGGATTACATGCCTTTAATTCCAGCATTAGGGAGATATGTAAGACAGGAACAAGGTCTCTGAGTTGGCATTCTGTCTCAGGAGTCTCTAGCCACATAGAGGAGAGCATAGCAGTCTGAGTCGGGAGCAGTCTGAGGATTGCCCCTTTGGTCTGAGCTGAGGTAGAGAGGTAAGAGCTAGGGGCTGGTTGCTTTATTTCTCTGATCTTCAGCTAGAAGCTTGAACCCCAATATCTGTCTCTGGATCTTTTATTTTTGATGCTATACTTAGACTCCCATTGTTTGCAAGTACGATCATCCCACTATATGGATGTAATAGGTTACAGTTCAGGGAGGCTGGCCAGGAGAGATGGCTCAGCAATTCAGAGCACTGGCTGCTCTGCCAGAGGATCCAGGTTCGATTCCCAGCACCCACACAGCAGCTCACAACCCTCTGCGACTCCAGTTCCAGGGATTCAGTGCCCTCTCCTGGCCTCTACAGGCACTAGACACACATGGTACACAGACACACAGGCAGGAAAAAAAAAAAAACACACACACACCTATACACATACAATACAAAGAAACAAATCTTCAGAAGGAAAGAAACATCTCCAAAGTCACACAGTAATTCCAGCCATGATCAGGCCTGGAATTCCAACCTTTGTCTGTGGCTTCCGAGCCACGATGGAAAGACCACCATCTTTTTCTAGATGCCTAAGAGAGGAAGGAATGACTTCCAGTCTCTAATTTGTGGAGAGGAATCCCATGGTGTTGCTGAGCAGGTGCAGGAGCTGGGACATTTTCAACTTGACAGCATGAACCTGACATAGTAGCAACTGGAACTTGCATAGCGTGCACAACCGAAAGTTTACGAAGTGGCGGGAATCTGAGATTAGTATGTGCTTGGCTTCACTGGCTGGCTTGGTCCGTGTATCAACTCTACAAGGCAGGCAGAGCCTCCATGACCATCGTCCCACTACAGAGGATGCTGTTGAAGGATTGTAAAAATAATGATAGTAATTAGTTCAAGTTCACAGACTTAGCTGGGAACGGGGATTTAAATTCAGCCTTTTATTTAAAAATTGCTATGATTTTTATGATTATTATTAGTGTGTACGTGTGTATGTCCAATGAAAGCACACGCCTTCCACCCTGCTTTTGCGACGGGATCTTTCTTGTTTCTGCTGTTGTTGAATACTCCAAGCCAGCTGACCTGTGAGCTTCTGGCTTGGTCTTCTGTCTTTACCCCCATCTCACAAATGCATGTCACCACACTGAGTTTTTTTTGTGTGTTCTTGGGGCTGAACTCAGTAATCAGTCTTGTACGGCAAGTGGTTTTACTCTCTGAGTCACCTCCCTGGCCCAACCCCAAGTCTCCTAATTAAAGTCAGGTGCGGTGTGTGTGTGTGTGTGTGTGTGTGTGTGTGTGTGTGTGTGTGTGTTGGCAGGCGGGGGGTGTGGACAGGATCTCACCATGTAGCTGAGGCTGGCCTTGAACTTTGCATCCTCTTCTCCCGAGTGTTGGGATTGTCATGTGCCATCATATCCTGGTCATTTGTTTTTCCTTAATTATAGTGTATGAGACATTGCACTTTTTTTATTAAAAGATTTTATTTATTTATTATGTATACAACATTCTGCTTCCATGTACATCTGCACACCAGAAGAGGGCACCAGATCTCATAACGGATGATTGTGAGCCACCATGTGGTTGCTGGGAATTGAACTCAGGACCTCTGGAAGAACAGCCGGTGCTGTTAACCTCTGAGCCATCTCTCCAGCCCCCACTTTTTTTTTTGTGGAAGTGTGGATACAATTGCCACCAGGAGCAGTGGCTTCCTATCATCTGCTGTTTCACATGTGCTCAGCCATTCATTTATTCATCTGTATTCCTACTAGAATCCAAGGTTCACACACAGGCAGGAACTTTGTAAGCATCCATGGAATTCAACCTGCTCGGCATGCCACAGATGCACAAGTAACCGTGAATGTGAATGTATGAATGAATGAATGAATGAATGGATGGATGAAGTAAATGAAGGAAGTACATCTTTTGTCCGGGCTCAACCAATAGCAGAGAGGCAGCGCTATTCGGGGAGCATCCAGCTTGTGGGGCTGGGGATGTAGAGTGCTGGCCTCCCGTGGTGTGGTTCTGGCTTTGGCCCCCAGAAGATAAATCAACTGTACATCTCCTGCTTCTCTGGAATGGAGTCGAAGGCTTGGCCTCCCAGGCAAAGGCTGGGGCGCTCGCTGCGTGCCTGGCGAGGGAACGGACAGGTAGGCAGGATCCCCAGGATGAGAACAGTAGCTCTGGGCTGGTGTGCGGTCTCTGTCTCACCAACAAGCTCGTTTTATAGGTGCAGAGACTGAAGTTCCCGGTAACGACGCCAAGTCTAGACCCCAAGCCTCCCAACTCCTGCCTGGCGTTCACACCCCTACAGATTTGCTTGCAAACAGAACCTGCCTTAGCATCCAGAAACGGAACTATTTTCAGTAGATCTGCAAAGGAGCTGAGAGAGAGATCAGCATGGCTGAGTGTGAGGAGGAGGAGGCTTAGAGAAGCAAGAGGTACCTGCTCCAAGCCGTGGTGGAGACAGATGGGTCCACAGCTCTGCCTGCCGTAAAGCGGGGAAGGATGCCTGCTGGCTTCTCCACAGGATGTTTGCGAGCCGTCCACGTGGCGCCACATAGGGCTGTACCTCTTTACTTTTAAAAGAACTTAAGTATGCATCACTATACAATCAACCAATCAGTATGTGCCATTGGCCAGTCGCTATGTATTATATTGACCAGTCAGTATGTATTATATTGTGTACCATTAACCAGACAGTATGTATTATATTGGCCAGTCACTATGTATTATATTGTGTACCATTAATCAGACAGTATGTATTCTATTGACCAGTCAGTATGTATTCTATTGACCAGTCACTATGTATTCTATTGGCCAGCCAGCATGCACCACTGGGCATGTGCTATATTGACCAATCAGTGTGTTCTGTATTGACCAGTCAGTGTGCAGCATTGACCAGTCAGTATGAACTATTGACCAATCGGTATGCACCACTGACCAGTCACTTACATTGAAGCAGTGACACGGAGGCTCTGGGTTTTGAATCTTAGCTCCATTGTTTACGTCTCTGAACTTCAGCATCCTTAGCTATGAATACTAAGTGGGGACAATGACAAACACTTGACTCCCAGGAATGTTGAGATAAT
Organism: Cricetulus griseus; assembly: GCF_003668045.3. Classification (NCBI taxonomy): domain Eukaryota; kingdom Metazoa; phylum Chordata; class Mammalia; order Rodentia; family Cricetidae; genus Cricetulus; species Cricetulus griseus. The sequence continues at coordinate 29,994,755 of NC_048603.1, forward strand.
TAATGTAAATTATTGAGCCTTCATGCTCCACCTACTGTGAGGGATCAGAAAATATAACCTATTATTCTCATTTCCCATCTAAAAATTCATATATATTCATTGCTGAAATTTAGAAAAATTTCATCCAGTTTTTGTTGAAGGAATAATACCCACATAAATATATAATATAAAGGCAACAACTGAGCAAAGTGTATTTATGGTGTTTAAATTATTAATAGCACAATATACTATCATATGGTATATATCAAACATACAATATATAAGCAAAAGTAAATAAATTAGATAAATAATAGATGGAAATAAACAAGTTGTACTATCCAGCAGAAGGCACTGGAAGCATTTCCTACATATGCCTGTTTAGATTAAGCTTTTAAAAATGATTTACTTAGCTTCATTTTTATTATTTTTGTGTACATTGGTGTTTGGCCTGTATGTATGTCTTTGTGAGCGTGTTGGATCACCTGGAAGGGAGTTTCAGATAGTTGTGAGTTGCCGTGCAGGTGCTGCCGATTTAACTTGGGTCCCCTGGAAGAGGCTGAGTGCTTTTAACCATCTCTCCAGCCATTCCCTTTGTGTATCTGTGTGTGTGTGTGTGTGTGTGTGTGTGTGTGTGTGTGTGTGTGTGTGTGTATGGTCATCTGTGTGTATGCATGTGTATCTGAGTGTGTGTGGTGTGAGTGTGTGTGCGCATGTGTGTGTGGTGTGTGTGCACGCGCATCTGTGTGCGTGTGTGACTATGTGTGTGTGTCTGTGTGTGTGTGTGCACGTGCATCTGTGTGTGTGTGGTGTGAGTGTGTGTGCATGTATGTGTGTGTAGTGTGTGTGCATGTGCATCTGTGTACTGCGTGACTGTGTGTGTCTGTCTCTGTGTGTGTGTGCACGTGCATCTGTGTGTGTGTGTGGTGTGAGTGTGTGTGTGTGTGCATGTATGTGTGTGTAGTGTGTGTGCATGTGCATCTGTGTACGTGCATGACTGTGTGTGTCTGTCTCTGTGTGTGTGTGCACATGTATCTGTGTGTGTGTGGTGTGTGTGTGTGTGTGCATGTGCATTTGTGTGTGTGCATGTGTGTGTGTGCACGTGCATCTGTGTGTGTGCGTGAGTGTGCATGTGTGTCTGTGTGTGCACACACGTGCATCTGTGTGCATGAGTGTGCACGTGTGTGTATGTGGTGTGTGCACAAGTGCATCCGTGTGTGCGTGAGTGTGCATGTGTGTCTGTGTGTGTGCACAAGTGCATCCGTGTGTGCGTGAGTGTGCATGTGTCTGTGTGTGTGCACACGTGCATTCGTGTATGTGTGAGTGTGCATGTGTGTCTGTGTGTGTGCACACATGCATCTGTGTGTGTGCGTGAGTGTGCATGTGTGTCTGTGTGTGCACAGTACATCCGTGTGTGCGTGAGTGTGCATGTGTGTCTGTGTGTGCACACATGCATCTGTGTGTGTGCGTGAGTGTGCATGTGTGTCTCTGTGTGTGCACACGTTCATCTGTGTGTCTACTTTGTTTTCCGCATTGCTTTCCAGGTTGGGGATGCAGAGTTTATACTATTTGATGAAGATAATGTGCGAATTTATAATATAATGTCATAGCTCTCCCTTCGTTCATGGGATGCAAATCCCAAGGCGACCTCTGGATGCCTGGAACAAATTCTTCCACAGCACGTTTTCCCACACCCGTTCACCACCAGCCCTCCACTCACACACACAAGGTTGGTAAAGTTGGGTAAAAGGATAGGAAGAAATACAACCTTGCACTAATAACTGAATGAGTGATGATGATAATGTATAGAAGCTTCAAGAATATTTCAAGTGGCTGTGGTTAAGAAATTATTCATGGTGAAATTACCCCCATATAGTAATTGGATTTTGTCATTAAAGAGTTTATATTCTGTCTTTTCAGAGAGAGCATTTTGCTATGTTGGAGTAGAGGGTTGCCTCAAATTCACTATGTAACTCACTCAGGATGGTCTTGAACTCACAGTCCTTCAGCCACAACTGTCCAACTGCTGGGTTTGCAGCTGGCTTGTATAATTTTGCACGCTGTCTTCAGTAGCATCATAACAAGGTTAAATGACAGCATTGTATTAGTCACAGCGGGCTGGTTTATGCTGTAGTAACAAATAGCCTGTCGATCTCAGTAACTTACAATCTAAGGGACCTACTTTTTGCCCTTACAACAGTATACCGATGAGAGATCAGCAAGGAGACAGCCCACCACAGCCACTCAAGGACTCAGGCTGACAAAGCAATTGCAGAGTTCATAAAACTTTGCCAATTGTTGTGCAATAGGGAAATGGTCTTTCACAGACAAATGTTTGGCCAGGAAGTAATAGAGATCATTTTTACTTATAGATCACTCGTCAGAACTAATAGAAAGTTAGCCACATGGGTCAGGGAAGTGGTAAGTGCATGGAAATGTGGTCAGTGGGAAATATTTGTACTAATACAATAGCGCTATCAATAACATCGCTTCATAGCTGTTGATTTTACAGGCACCGTTTCGCTGACTCATCACAAAAATCCACAACTTTATATCCTCTTCATTTTGTAGTTATAGAAACTGAAGTTTCACTAGTTTAAGTATCTTGCTCAGTATCATTGAGCTATTAAGTGATGGAGATAGATTTAAATTTAATATTATGTGATTCTTGGGCATAGGCTCTTAAAATACAGTCCTCAACCACATGGGGTTAACTGGTCTTCTGCTATTGGGCATCAGGTAACGAGACTTATTTCCAAAGGAAAATATTGTGCTATTAAAAAAATCATTCCAGCTATTTTCATATGATAAATTCCTAGGTAAATATTTGTTTGGTTGAAATATGCACATGAAAAAGAGAAAAATTCTTTACTAGCAAAGGAGTGAAAGCTGGCTGGCAAGAAGGCTCAGCAAGTCAAAGCAACTGCGGCCTCACCTGAGTTTGACCCCCGAGATACAAAGTAGATTGAAGAGAACTATTTCAACTTGTCCCCTGACCTTTCTATAAACACTGTGTCATGCCTACATGTGTGCACATGTACTCATGAGCATGTGTACATAAATAAATGAACACACACATCCATGCAAACGTATAATTTAAGACGTTTTAAAAGAGAAAGTGTTGGTAAGTATGACAGACTCTCATGATACCCTCTGTCAATTTTTCCTTCCCTGTGTGAGTCCCAACTTAACTCACCTCACCTACAGGATCATGAGATGACAGGATGGTAGCATTCAACACTACTAAGTCTTTGGGTGGCTCATCTTACATAGGGAGGTATTATCCCTGCATCTTCGTCTACACATGAGTCTCTGGATACTATTAATCTCCTCGCCAAACTCCCCAGAATGAGCTGTTTGGAGATCACAGACAAATCCAGCACAAGAGATAAAGGGCCTTTTGCTCGATGCTACTTGGGTTGTTTAGTCTTCTGAGTGAAGCCTTTCTTGTGTCAGCCGTTTCTTAACAAACAGATAAACGAGGTTGAGGAGTCACACACAGGTCTGGATCCCTAGCAGAGGGATGCTTTTAGATAATAGTTATCAAGGAGAGATAAACTTTCTGGAGTTAAGTTCCACAGAGCTGCCTGCAAGTTGGGCTGTGACTTCCAGGGACACAGCTCCTGTGGGTCATCACCCATCCTGGGCTGGGGCTTTTCAGTTATGCAACTATTTTGGGGTTGGGTAGTCTTTTTTTTTTTTTTTTTTAGTTTTTGAAATTAAAATGTAATTACATCATTTTCTTCTTCCCCCTTTTCTCTCCAGCCTTTCCTGTGTACCCCACCTTGCTCTCTCTCAAATTCATAGCCTTCTATTTCTTTATTGTTTTAAAACTTATTCAGGACCAGTGCTCAGGCCTAAAGTTGGACACATCCAGGTAACACAGGCTGAGCAGGTTGCATTTACATTTTTAGGAGTATGTGCCTGTCTGTGTGTAACAACAGTTATGCTTTTGTTTGTTTGTTTGTTTTTTTGAGACAGGGTTTCTCTGTGTAGCTTTGGAGCCTATCCTGGCACTCACTCTGGAGACCAGGCTGGCCTCAAACTCACAGAGCTCCGCCTGCCTCTGCCTCCCGAGTGCTGGGATTAAAGGCGTGCGCCACCAATGCCTGGCCCAGTTATTCTTTTTAACTAACCCCTCACTATGCTCCTGTAAGTAACCCCAACAAATTCATGGGTTCACTCAACTAGACTTGGGTGGAATGGTTTCTTTGCTTTGTCATTGGTGCCTTATCAAGAGCAAGTAGGTGTCTGGTCACATTTCCTCACACAATATTCATGTTCCTGCTGTTTGGATGATCACAAAGATGTGTGATCAGAGACCATAGGGCCTGGTTCGGTATTTGAGTAGAGTTCTGAGGAATGGTAGCAAAGCTGAGGAGAAAATCAGCTTCAGAGCATGACAGACAGTTAGAGCCCAACCCCCACCCCACTCACTGCCTGCTCTGTGAAATGATCTCATCTCCTTCCTATTTCTCCTGTTCCGAACCCAGATGGGTTTACAAGCACTTTGACCAACAGTGTGTGGCAGAAATAATTATGCGACTTTCAAGACTTAAAAAAAAAAAGTCAGTTTGTCTACCGAGACAACTGGGGTCTAGAGTCCACAGCCACCATAAAAGGAGTCTGACTCCAGGAGGGTGCCATGCTGTGAGGTCACCTCTGCAAGCAGGGAGAGGTTCCAAACAGGTGCAAGGGTCAGCAGCCCTGACTGTGGTCCCATCCTGTAACTGTCATCAACTGTGGGACTTGGAAGTGATGATGGTTGATTCTAGCTGATTCCAGAATTCTCCAGGTGCTGGGTCACTTCTGGGTCCTGGGTCTTAGTAACGACAGAGATGACTCCGTAGGGCAGAGCTAAGTCATCCCCACTGTGTCCTGCCAGAGTTCCTGAGCCAAAGAGATAGTGAGTGTGATGGTTAGTCTTGACCGTCAACCAGACGGGATGAGTAGGTGTCTGGGAATGGTGAAATACGCGACTGTGTTTCTGGGGCCATTTTCAGAGAGGACTGACATGCCACACAGTGACTGAGTGGAGGAGCCTGCCTGGGATGTGGGTGGCACATTCCCTCCGGCAGCCTGGATGAAAATGAAGCCAATGTGTGAGTGCCTGCATACCTCCTTTCTATGCCATCATTAGCTAGTGTCGGACTCCAGCCATGGCATCCTTTCCAGGAGGGTCCAGTGCAGACAGTTGTCCAGTGAGCTCCCAGACGTAAGCACCGATAAGGACTGCTGGGGCATCCATCTTTTTGGATCCCAATTCTTAGAATGGGCAGTTGCTTGGGTTATCTCTCTCCTACGACATCAGCCAATGCAACAGACCCCCTTGTATCATGCCTGCACTCTGTTCCTTCTCTAGACAACCTACCTAATAGGCATGATAACATGGTAGTTTACGCTCAAACAGAAACCTCTGATGGGAGGGGGATTGTGGGAGGATCCAAAGTGCCATTTGTGGTATGGCGACAGACTAATGTCGCTCACCACAGGGAGGTCTACATCCTAATCCCTGGCACCTGTGAGTGTCCATGTACAGGACAAAGGGGGACTTAACAGATGTGATAAAGGATCTTGAGATGGGAGATTATCCCGTAATATCAGGATAAGTTAATGCCTGCATAAATTTCTTTATAAGGAGATTAAAAAGGTTAGAGGTAGCAGAGCTAAGCGGTCACAGCCATGTCCACAGCCTCTAGAAATAAGAAAAGGCAAGCTATCAGACAGGCAGCCCTGTCAAAGCCTTGGGTTGGGCCTGGGAGACCCACAGCAGATGTTCAAACTCTGAAAAGAGTAAGTTCTCTGTATTGTTTGGAGTCCTGAGCTTGCGGTGATCGGCTACAGCACCCATGAGCACAGATGGTGGCGAGGTGGTGATGCTGGCTGGTGTAAGGAGGCCTTGCAGGGGGGACCCGGGCGTAGCTCAGCAGAGGTCGGCGGGGACAGTGATTGAGGTGTGAATAGATGACGCTCAGGGAAAGAGGCCACCGTCTCTTCTACACACATTGATCCAGGCTCTACGTATGTTTCCCAGAGCTTGTCCTGTGAGGGGCCGGGGCTGAACTGCCCAAGATTGTTTCTCCCACATGGGCTGAATGGAAGCCCAGGACACAAATGCAATCACATTACAGACACCGATGAAATCACACCTCTTGCACGTCTGAGTTACAGACGTTGATTCCTATGTGATCCACACTTAGCGGAATATGTTCTTCCGAGGGCAATCCAAATGCATGTTGCTTCATGCTAATTACGCGGAAGCCCAGGTACAAGAATCAAAATTTGTCTGTGGTCATTTAAGAGTTGATTGAAGGGAGCCAGGCGTGGTGGCACCGTCTGTAATCCTAGTACTCGGGAAAACAGAAGCAGTTGGAGGCCAGTCTGAGCTCCATGGGACCCTGTTTAAAAAGAGAGGGGGCAGGGGCAGAATTGATTAACAGCAAGAAAACAATAGTGCGAAATGGTTTTTGAAAATTACAAGGGATTGCCTTGGGCTCCAAGGTAGAAGCAGGTCCCCGCCCAGCATCGTGACGACTGAGCAGGGCCCAGACCCACAAGCAGGTCCGGGGACGACCTCCCTGTGCTTTGAGGAGAAAACACAGGCCCTCCTGGTGCCTTGCGGCCCTGGGCAGATGGGGCACTGTTGTGTTAGCGAATGTATGATGTGGCAGGGGACAGAGAGACAGAATGGCTCATTTCCTGTGGACAGAGGCAGATCTGGAGAGGTGAGAGCAACAAGGAGTGGGCTGAGGTGGGTGTGGCTTCATTGCCACAGGGATGTCTGGGCCTTGGCTGCTGTTGGACCCGGGTCTGGCTTCGTGGTCCTGATGGAGCCACAGTTTGTGTTGATGTCTGAGGCTCCTGCTACCACCAAAGGTTGAGAGGATAGGGCTGTACAGAGTTGGCCCCGCCCCTCATGCTTCCAACACCGGGGAGAACTGGTCCTGCCCCTCACTGACTAAAGCACTCAGGAGAGAGGGCTCTGCACCTCACCTGGGCAGCAAAATAGACCTGACCCCGTTAGCAGGGTCATGGGTGAGCTGGCCCCAAGGGCCAGTAGAGCTGACCCTGTAGACAGGGGCCCGGGTGAGCCAGACCTGAGGTTGTGAGAGGGGCATAGGTGGTACTGCTTCCCTCTTCTGTGGTGTGGTGGGGGTGGGTGGGAAAGGTGCCCTCCCCTCCCCCCTACTGCCTCTAGCTGGCAAAGGGGTTGGCCCTCCCCTTTGTCAGAGGCCATGCTCAGAACAGTGGGCCCTGCCCCTCATTGGGCAGCTCAGTGGAGCTGACCCTGTTGACGGGGTGGGGGTGGAGTGGGCACAAGTGAGCTGGCCCAGGTGGTGTGGGGGGTGTGAAAACAGGAGCACTGGCCCCACCCCTTGCTCATCAAGGGATGAACTAGTTCAAGGGTGAAGTAGCCAGGGCAATGGTGGAGACTTCACCCTGGTGGTGAAGATGGGAGGGCTGACCAAGCCTGCAACTGCTCAGGCGCAGTACCAGGGTTCTGTGTTGACACATGTCAACGTCCATCTCATCTATGATCGGCTGGGGCATGTGAAGGGCGGGCCCTGAAGATCCAAAGCTGCAGGATCTCCATGACACAGGGTACCATAGGATAACCAAGAGGAGTCCCCGTGAGCGCCCAGCATCGACGGTGTAGCAGAAACCAGAGGCCTCTAACCAGACCAATGACTCTTTGCAATGAACACTTGCAAGTAAAGATACACGGATAAAAGGGTTGACTCACTGTGCCGCACTGCAGCTTCCGGGATGAGACTTTTCTTTCTTTCTTTCCTTCCTTCCTTCCTTCCTCCCTCCCTCCCTCCCTCCCTCCCTCCTCCCTCCCTCCCTCCTCCTCCCTCCCTCTTTTTTCTTTCTTTCTTTCTTTCTTTCTTTCTTTCTTTCTTTCTTTCTTTCTTTCTTTCTTTCTTTCTTTCTTTCTTTTCCCTCCTAAATTTTATTTTATTTTAGGGGGGAGGTTGCAAGGCCAGAGGGTGGATATGAAGGGCTGGGAAATGAATGGAGTCAGGATGCATGACGGGAAAGACGAACTATTGATAAAAAGGATGTTAAAAATAAATAAAGAAAATTACAAATCTTGGAAGCTGGGAGACGGCTTATTAGGTAAGAACACTCGCTGTGTAACCAAGAGGGTTTGAGTCCAAATTCCCATGCCCACATGAAATCTTGGCAAGGCCACCATATGTCTGCAGTCCCCGTGTTGGGAAGCTGAAGAGGATGGATCTGGGAGCTTGCCCGCCAGCTAGCCTAACTGAAACAGCAATCTTCAATTTCAGCAAGAGACACTGCCTGGAAAAATTAGGTGGGAAATGACAGAGGAAGAGGCTTGATGTTCTGCTCTGGCCTCCACGGGCACACGAGGGCACCGCATCCAAACACACGTGTGCACATACGCCAAGCTCATATTCATACACAAACAGACACAGAGATTACAGAGAGTCTGGCTCACGAGAAGTCACAAAAACGGCTGTATTTAGAGATCTTATGCACTCTTCCCCCATTGCCCCTGACGACAATCAGCTTACAGAGTTGCAAGTCGGTGTTGCTACAGGTTTTATTTGTATAAAAATAGAAAAATCATATTCTATCGGTTTTGCGTGCATTTTTGTTTTTACGTCTGTGGAATCTAACGATTCCTCTCGTAGTTTCTCAGAGTCAGTCTTTGAGATGATATGGAGTCACAGCTGAGGGTCGCTTGGGTGGCACCTTTGTACCTTACCCCTATCTCTTTCATCAGTGGTCTCTTCCAACCCCCACCCCCGCCCCCGCCCTGGGAAACTATCTCCGTTTACTTCATCACTCCTGTAAATGAATCATACAATCTGTGATCTTCTGCAATTGACCTTTCTCCTCTGGAATCACTCTCTGTGGTCTCACTTGTCCCAGGGGCCCAGTGGTCTGTTTCTTTTTATTCTTAGGGAGTGTTCTTTGATATGGACTTAGCACGTTGGTGGAGAGCTGAGTTGGTTTGCTCTTTGAATCTTATGAATAAAAAGGCGATAAATGTTTGTGTACACATTTTTATGTGATAAAGTGTAAATGATTGTTCCCGCAATGGCTTGTTCACAGAGTAACTTCATGTTTGGTTTCGCAAGAAGGTGCCCAACGACTTTTCAAACTAGGCAGCAACGTTTGGGCAGTCCAACTTGTCTGCCTTCTAATTAGTTTTTGCTAATTGTCTCAGTTAGCTTTAAATATCAACTTGACACAGCCTTGTTGTCTGAGTGGAAAGCCTGACTTGAAGAATTACCGAGATCAGATAGGCCCATGGGCTGGCTTTGATGGACTGTCTTGATTATTCATCAGTGTAGGAGAGCCAGCCATGGGCAACACCATTTCCTGGGCATGGTTCTGGGATACATAAAAGCCAGCAAAGTCTAAGGCGATGAGCAATCCGCCAGACAGTGTTCCTCCCTGGTTTCTGCTTCAAATCCCTGCTCTGAATTCTTCTCCGAGGTGGACTGTGACTTAGAAGTCTAAGCTGAAATTAACCTTTTTCTTCCCTAAGTCGATTTTGGACAACGTGCTGTACCTTGGCAACAGAGAGGAAGAGAGAACACTTTGGGTTTCAGCCTCTCTGATGGTATGCTGCGATCGCTCACTGTGGCTTTTGGTTTGCATTTCTCTGATTGCTAATGATATCCAACACTCTTTCTGTGCTTATTAGCATACACGAACAATTGTATTTCCTTCCTGGGTTGTTTAATTTTATACGCTGAGTTTTAGGGGTGCTTTATATACTCTAGATGCTATTCCTCTTGGGTATGCCATCTGGGGAGGCATCCCCATTTTGTAGGCCAGTTTTCCCATATACTTGACAAGGTGTTCCCCAGAATAAAGTTTTGAATTTTGATGAAATATAATCTTTTATCTCTTGTCTTTGTGGATCCCTTTTGGTGTCGAGTCTATGAACTCCTTGTCTAGTCTTAGATCTCAAAAGTTTCCTCTGATATCTTAATGCTGACTCTGTTGTAATTTGTGTTTGCCTCTGGTCTATTTTGAGTTCATTTTGTGTTATGATAAATCTTTCTGGCAAATGCCGCCTGAGGCCCACCGCCACATGTGAGCTTTACGCTAGCCGCCTGCCTGAGTTAGGCCCAAAAAAATACGCAGAAACTTGTATTAGGTTCAATGCTGCTTGGCCAATGACTAGGATTTCTCATCTGTTAGCTCAGTCTTAATTATCATAAATCTATATATTTTATAAGACTTATCTTATCGGATGCCTTGTTGGAGTCCCTCCTGGCTGGTAGATCACATCCTGCCGCTGGAGGAGGAAGGGGAAAAGAGGGACCCTTCCTGTTTCTCCTTCACTTAAATATGAGTCTCCTTGCTATGTCATTTCCTGCCTGGATCAGCACTTCTACTACATTTCCCAGAATCCTCTTTGACTCCTAGTCCCATCTACTTGCTGTCTCATTGGCCAAACAGTATTTTATTTAACAATCAATAAGATAAACATACATAGTACATTCCCAATCAATTTTGCTTTCAAGTCTAAGACTTAACGTTGAGATCATTTCCCCATCCTGGGCGGAGGTTTGTTTGAGACGCCACATGCCATCTTTTTTCTTCACTGAGTTACTTCAGAATTGTTGTTGTTGTGTAGACACAGGTGATGGCCAAGAGGAGTGTGCATGACACAGTCAGTGCAAGTGTGTAGGCCTGGGGACAGCTTCAGGAGTTGGTTCTCTCCTTCTGCCGTGGGGTTTAGGGACGGAACTCAGGTTATGAAACTTGTGTGGCAAGAAGCAATCCTACCGACTTAGCCATAACCATGGCCCTAGGTGTTTTATCTTCAATAGGGTTTCTGTCTGGGGTTGGTATGACAATAATGCAAGCTTCATCAATAAATAGGGGATGTCTTTCCTTTTTCAGAGAGACATTGTACAGGACTGTGTTAATTTCTCTTTAAGCATTTGGTAGATTCTCCAGTGAGAGCCTGCACAGCTGGAAATCCAATTTCTTCTTTTTTTTTTCTTTTATTTTTTCTTCTTTTTTAAAGTTTTAAAATTTCTAATTCAATTGTCTTTAAGTCTATACAGATATTCAAGATATTTCATAATAAAACAACGGTGGTGCCATGTGTTTTTAAAGGAAGCCATTCACTGAGTCCGAGTTGCCACATTTGTGTGTGTAGAGCTCATGTTGGTAACTTTTTGATGTGTTCTGACTCCACGGTGTCACTTTTATTCCTGATACACTGACAACTTGCTTCCTCTCCTTTCTGCTTTGTGAATCTTATTTGTTTGTTATTTTCAGAATTCTAAAGAGTTTTTGTTACGTTTTTTTTCTGATGCCATTTTGCTTGGAATTTTATTAATTGATGGTTCTGCATTAAAATATAATTCCTCCTTGCTATGTTTATTCTATTTTTCTAGGTTCTTGATATGGGAGGAGCTTAAGGTTTTTTTTATTCTCTCATATAGCACATCCTGACTGTAGTTTTCCCCCACCCCCAGTCTCTCTCCCCATCTCTCCTCTCCCCCAATTTCATGCCCCTTACGTCTCCACTCAGAAAAGAGCAGGGTTTCCAGGGTCATCAACCAAACACAGTGTAGTATGCTACAATAATACCAGGCACATACCATTACATAAAGCCTGGATGAGGCATCCCAGTAAGAAGAAAAGGTCCCACAAGCAGGCAAAAGAGTCATTGACGCATCGTTCCCACTGTTAGGGATCCTATAAGAACACCAGGCTACTCAGTCATAACACATATTCAGAGGACCTAGGTCAGACCCCTCCAGGCTCCCTGATCTCTGTGAGGCCCATGAATCCTGGTCAGCTGATTCTGTGGGTCGTGTTCTTCTGTTGTTTCTGACCCCTCTGGTTCTTCAGACCATTCCTTCCTATCCTCCACAGGACTCCCTGAGCTCGGCCTAATGTTTGGCTGTGGGACTTTGCATCTGCTCCTGTTGGTTGCTGGGTGAAGTCTCTCTGGTCCCTTTGATGAGGATTCTGCTAGGCTCTGGTCCCAGAACACTCTGCAGATAGGACAAACTGTAGATCGAAGGTTTTATGTCTGGGTTGGTGCTCCAATCCCTCTACTTGAGGGCTTGGCTGGTTACAGAAGATGGCCGGTTCAGGCTCTGTGTTCCCCATCACTAGGAGTCTTTGCTTGGGTTACTCTCCTAGATTCCATGGAGTTTCCATTGCACTAGGTTGAGCTGCTAATGTTTTCAATTTGATGCTTTCTTTTCTTCCCCCCTCTAAATTTGCATCCAATGTCAGAAACTTGCCTTCATGTATCTCACAAATTTGGTACCTAGGTGTTAACTTTGTATATCTTTTTAAACTTCCTCTTTGATCTATGGAATATGTAGAAAAATACATCATTTAGTTTTCAAGTGTTCAGTAGTTACTCAGTTATCTTACTGTGATAGTTTCTAGTTTGACTCCACTGTGGCTGGGGGTACATTGTGCATGATTTCCATTATTTTATCTTTTTTTTTTTGGTTTTTCGAGACAGGGTTTCTCTGTGTAGCTTTGGAGCCTATCCTGGCACTCGCTCTGGAGACCAGGCTGGTCTCAAACTCACAGAGATCCGTCTGCCTCTGCCTCCCGAGTGCTGGGATTAAAGGCATGCGCTACCAACACCGGGCCCATTATTTTATCTTTTTATCTTAAAGTCTGTTTTGTAACCCATCATATGGCTCACCTTACTACATTTCATGAACACTAAAAAAAAAAAAAAAATGTGAATCTGGTGTTTTTTAGTGAAGCAGTCTTAAGAATGTCTGTACAATCCTATTTGTCGACTGATTATGCTATTGAGTTGCTTTTTCTAGAGTTAGTTTTGATAACTGGATTATGGAAAAGATGTTGCTGAAGTCTTCGGATGTTATTATTGGTTTGTCCAGTTACCTCTCCATTCTGCTGTCTTCTTTTGCTTCTCTGCTTTTTGTGGACACACAATAATTCTGTCTGGATTAACTCAGCATTTCTGACATTATTGGATAGAACCACATGTGTCTATCATACTCGACTTGTCATCAGGTACATATAAATTGTGGAAAGGCTAAATGTAGCTAAATAATAATGCAGTAACATAGCAGTTACTGTGTGTGTGTGTGTGTGTCTGTGTGTGTGTGTGTGTGTGTGTGTTTGTAATTCTTTGCTTTTTTCCCTTCTGAGTCAGGGTCTAACCATGTAGGCCAGGCTGGTCTTGACCATGTAGAGCAGGATCAGACCCACAAAGATCTGTCTGTCTCTGCCTCCCATGTGCTGAGGTCAAAGATGTGTATCATTGCCGGGCGTTGGTGGCATATGCCTTTAATTCCGGCCCTCGGGAGGCAGAGGCAGGCGGATCTCTGTGAGTTCAAGGCCAGCATGGTCTCCAGAGCGAGTGCCAGGATAGGCTCCAAAGCTACACAGAGAAACCCTGTCTTGGAAAAAAAAAGAGATGTGTATCATCGTGATTACCATTGGTGCTTCTAAGATTTCCTCTTCACAGGGGTCACCCAGGACCATCATAAAACACAGATATTTATGTTACGATACATGACTCATGGTGATGCCTTCTGTATATGTTTATCTTATTGGTTGGTGAAGGAAACACTGTTGGCCAATAGGGCAGCCAGATAGGTGGGACCAGGAGACGAGGAGGATTCTGGGAAACGTAGGCAGAGTGAGTTGACATGTAGGACTCAGAGGAATAACACCATGCAGGACATTACCGGGTAAGCCACAGCCTCGTGGGAATACATAGATTGATGAAAATGGGTTAATAATTAAGACAGAGCTAGCCAATAAGAAGCCCTAGCCAGTGGCCAACAGTATTATAACTAATATAGAGTCTGCGTGTTCATTTGGGACAGACACAGCAGTGGGCCCAGGCTGGTGGGAAGAGTTATTGTAACAAAATGGCACTGGCGAAGTGGTTTTTAAGAACTCCCACATAAAACCTGACAAACGCTTAAAAAGAGATTTTAGAAACAAAAGAACACACAAGCAAGGCTTCCTGGTAGCAGCATTTTTCTCCAGTGGGCTCTGTTTTCTGGAGACAAACAGAGACTCTAGAAGCTCCTTTAAGGGAGGTTTCCTGACTCGGCTTAAAAAAAAAAAACAAAAAACAAACAAACAAAACAAAACAAAAAACCAAAACTGCAGGGCTCTTTTTTCAAGAGGCCTGCTACCAAACAAAAATGGTGTGTATGAGAAGCTGGTGGCAGCTATGACCAGCATGCTGCATGGTAGATTTAGCTTTTACTCATAAAGGTTTAAGAGTCCAGGCTGTGAGCACATCTCCCAGTGCTGGTGGTAAACTTATGCACGCCATGCTGGAAAGCCAGTGACTGAAACAGCTGCCGCTTTAATTTTAGCAGATTAAGACTAGTGGCCAGAAAAAGATAAAGATTTACAGTAAAGACAGATTCAGAGGGAAAAAGAAAAACCTCTAAAAGATTTATAGATAAGATTTGGGGATAAAAGAAAAAAAAGATAAATGGTTAAAAAAAAAAAGGAATAGAGGAGCTGCGTTGATGGCTCACACCTTTAATCCCAGCACTCAGGAGGCAGAGGCAGGAAGATGTCTGTGATTTCAAGGTCAGCCTGTTGTGAATTCCAGGACAGGCAAAATTACACAGAGAAACCCTGATGGGGGAAGTCCTTCTGTGTATATGTTTGTCTTATTGGTTGATAAATAAAGCACTGCTGGCCAATGGGGAAGCAAGATTGGTGGGGCTAGGAGAGAAGGAGGATTCTGGGAAATGTAGAAAAGACAGGAGTCTACATGTGATCCCATGTAGAGAGCTGATGGCGTCCTCAATAAGTCTTTATAAAATATATAGATTATTGGTTGTGGTTGACACTTAAGACAGAGCTAGCAAATAAGAAATCCTAGTCATTGGCCAGCAACATTGTAATTAATATAAGACTCTGTGTGTTATTTGGGGGCCCTAACATGGCAGCAGAACTCAGGCGGTTGGTGGAAAGAGTTATCGTAATAAAATCCTGTCTCAAAAAAGGAAAAAATAAAAGTAAAGGAAATAGAGCAATAAAAAAGCCACATAAAGATGGAAAATACACAGGGAGTCTGGATACAGTATTTTATTCTGTTGTCTTTAAATTGTTTGATTGCTGAAGAAAGAGCAAAAGCTACTAACAAATATTTGATTATAAATGCTGCTGGATTAATTCAACTTATATATTTTAAAAATGCCTTGACTTCAAAATTTAAATTTAAGGACACGTTACTTTGGAAAAGAGGCTTTGTTTCCACAGGAAATAAAAAGCTGTGGATTCCTCCCAGACTAATATGGTTTGATGAAGCAAGACCCTCTGAAGCAATGGTCCAGGTGATCTCAACATCCAAAGCAGTTGAGATGAAGCAGCCTTGCAGACTACTATAGCCAGGATTTGTCCAGGTTTCTGTGTTTTCTCATGACCTCCATGCTATTTCAATGCCCCCTAACTGCAGGAAGTAGTTTGGAGAGAATGATACTTAAAATCCCAAATATTGTTTATAAATGTTTGCCTTCGTTTAAATGGGGTTGGTTATAAAGGTTAAGGATCACAACCAATCTCTTTGTAAAGGAAAAAAAGAGAATTATGATCTATAAATGAATACTTTGTATTGGAGTGGATTTTTATTTATTGATACAAATTTAAGTCAATTTTGTTATATGTATATTTCTCCTCTTGTTTAGGTATTGTGTTTATACAGCTCTTTTAAAAATGTAATACATAATTAAATAAGATTGTGTAGAGTCACCTATAATAGTCAAAACTTAAAGTTAGATTAGTTAGGTTTTCTAGATATACAGAGATGTATTTGAGATGGATAGATATTCTTCAAAACTTTCAAAGACCTGCAGAATATGGCGTTTAAAATGGTTTAGGTTTTTCTTGACAGTGAGACACAACTGTTCCTGGCAACACCAATTACTTCAGAGAGGAAGAAGGGCATCAAAGAAACTTGTTATGGAGTTTCTGCCTTTGACATGGCAGAAATAGCCATTTGGACAAGAAACTGTCCTTGCCTGGACTGTTTTGACTGTTGTTGTACAAACTGGACATGCAGGACGCACAGCAAAGTGACTGCTGAACTTGCAAAACAAGATGTACAGTCCTAACGGGTTCCTGCTTCATGGAAGAGTCTGACAGACATTCTGCAGGACACAGAGAAGCTGCCAATACAAGTGGACAGTTTAAAACTTCCTGCTTCACCGAGAAGTCTGCCAGGCACACTGTGGCCTATAGGCTGAAGATGGATGCTCCAACGTTACAGAGAAACTTTGGGTGACTGACCAGGCAGTGAGATGACTCTGTCAATTCTATAGTTTATATATTATCCTTCTGTGGTCTTTGATGGAGTTGAAGAAAGATAGTTATTAAAAGATAAATTACGTGTAAGACTTTAGACTCATAAAGATAAGATAGATGATAGAATATTTTCTTTAAATTTTGCTAAATGTTAATGGACTAAATATTGTTAACTATAGTTCTTATTTGATAACTGTTTTGTTATATATAATTTTACTATGTTAAAGTTAAAACCCTTCTTTTTATTTAGACAGAAAAGGGAAATGTTCCTCTGTTAATGAATAAAACACTGATTGGCTGATTGGCCAGACAGGAAGTGACATAGCTGGTCAGAATTAGGATATAAGCAAGGGCAAATGGGAAATCGCTCTCTTCTCTGTGGAAATGCTTAGGAGGTAAGGTGTGCTGTGGCTTGCTCCTTCTCTTCAATCTCTCATCATTTCCCTCTATATCTGACTCTGGTCTTTTATTATCTAGACCAATTAAGAACTCTTTTTTTTTTTTTAATCATTATACTGCTTTTATTTTTTCTTTCTCTCCACATATGGTCTTTTTATTAAGAATATTTTTTCTTTTTTAATTTAAATTAGAAACAAGCTTGTTTTACATGTCAATCACAGTTCCCTCTCCGTCCCCTCCTCCCCTGCCCCCTCTTTGCCCCCTAAGGAGGGTGAGGCCTTCCATGGAGCATCTTCAAAGTCTGTCATTCCATTTGGAGCAGGGCCTAGACCAGTGAAGTCACAGTTCTGAAGTAGAAATGAAAACAATTTTATGGTCACCCACAACATGAAGAACTGTATTAAAGGGTCGCAGCATTAGGAAAGTTGACAGCCACTGCCCTAGATGGTTATACTTTTCTCTGTGTTTGGGAAATTTCCTTTCTTTTCTTAAACAGTGTGCTTTCTATTGTACGTTTCTCCACTGCCCTGTGGTGTCAATGGCTTATACTTCTGCTCCTTCTGGCTATTACTCCTGAAGAAGGCTGGGCATTCATGATTCCCATGTTGTTCTCACTGACACCATGATGTTTGAAGGGTGTGTGAATGGTCCATGTCAAAACTCCTGGTTTCGCACTGGGTCTCTCCACATCATGGGGTGGGGAGAGGAAGGACGGTTGGGAAAAAGCAAAAAGTCCACTTTGGCCCATGGACTACACTGAGATGGTGTGGATGAAAATCTTGGCTCCCCTGTAGGCCTTTTATGACTTCTCAATAGTGGAAATCTTCTTTTGTCATTGGGTGGGGCCATAGCCGGGGCGGGACTATGGTTTTCTTGGAGGAGGGCAGTTATTCTCTAAAAGTTCCTTGTCCTATGGCAGAAGAGAGTAAGGTGCGAATAAGTTTCGTGTGTAGTTTTATCTTTTTCTGCTCCCATTAGTATTTGCAGGTATATAAGGCTTATGAAAATTCAAGGTGAGGCTTGCTTCAGGTCCTAAGAGCCTCCCATGGTCTCTTTCTCTTCTTCACCTTTGAAGTCTTTCAGGGTTTATGTCACAGATAATGCTCAGGGTCTTTAGTTGTGCTAGCAGGCAGTCTGTAAATGGTGACATTAGAAAGCCGGTTCCTAGGATTATCGTGACCACACTAGGCCTGTGTCATGGTCATGCTATGACTGCCTTATAAACGCTGCTCAGCTGCTCATCCACAGGAACACCATGGGACACCAAGGAGTTAGGTGAATCAGGGAGACACAGGGAGTCTGGGGGTGTCCTTAGGGAACGAACTTTCTAAGCCCCGTTTCTCTACTCCAAGGAACAGACGTGGAGGACCAAAGTTTCGGAACTTTAGCCATGAATACAGCTCAGCTGTGTTTTCCACAGCAGTGTTGCCGCCCTCTGTATTTACTGAGTACTTCGCCTCCGATGTGACTCACTTTCAAGGGAAACTTTGTGTTGCTCTGGGATGTGTGCCCCTGGCAGGAGGGTGGCTCTAACAGCTTGGGGCACGCAGGGCCAGCTTGTAGTCGTGGGGTCCTCCGAGGTCTAAACCCCAGCCCGAGAGAAAGGGGGACCAGACTTATGAACACATTTGTATCTATACCCTAACATGCATGTAAGGAAGATGTCCTCCTGGCAGCGGTACAGTCATGGGGAATCTCCAGACACAGATGCCATGCGATCCACGTGGTTTGGTGGCAGGTCACCCTTTCTCGGCAGGAGACAGGAAACCTGTTGTTGGTTCATTTGAAACTTTGCAACCACACCCTTCCTTCTTCCAGCTCTGAGGTACTTAATTAAAAAAAAAAAACAAAAACCCAACAAACTACCTCCTTATTCCCAAACATTTCTGAGCAGACACTCAGCATCTTTTCTTTGCCCCAACACCGCTTTTGTTCCTTTACCCTGTGACAAAATGTCACTTGCCAACACAGTTCCTCTTGAAACTGGGGTGAATTAAAATTTATCTCTTCGGGAGCAGTTGGGAGACCCCCTTTTGTGATCAGTGCAGAACCCCTGGGGGTTCAGCCCAAGCTCCACATATGCTCATCCCCTGGAGGAGGGTGCAGCTCGTAGGAGGTGATTCTGGAAAAACCCTGAATCTGTGATTCCTGCTGATGCTAGATTGCAGGACCAGAGGGCAGTTAGCACATCCTGGTTGGAAATCAGGGAATGGTACCTTTTAACCAACCCCTGTTTGTCTAGAACAATCAACTCCACTTTCTTGAAGAGTTCTGATCTTAACAAGACGAAACTCCTACATTTTCTATTCACCAAGCACTCAGACTTTCCCTCCCTCCCTCCCTCCCTCCCACCCTCCCTCCCTCCTCCTTCCTTTTCTTCCTTCCTTCCTTCCTTCCTTCCTTCTTTCCTTCCCTTCCTTTCCTTCCTTCCTTCTTTCCTTCCTTCCTCTCTTCCTTTCTTTCTCTAGCATTCACTCATTATTTTGTTTACTGCATGTGTGGCGGGGGGGTGGGGGGGAGGGGTCATAGGACAACATGCAGGAGTTGGCTTTCTCCTTCCACCATGCCGGGCCCGGGAGCTCAGATTCCCAGGCTCACCAGCAAGAACTTTTTCCCACAGAGCCATCTCGCCAGCCTCAAACACTCAGACTTACATCTGTCTCTGGGATGTAGCAGATGCTTAGTAACGGTTGGATGAACCTGTTCTGTCATTTTCCTTATTGAGCTATAACTTCCATTGGGCAAAGACTATTTAATGATTGAATTGTCAAGTCTTTTTTTTTTTTTTTTTTTTTTTTGATGTAAACTGCACAAGGCTTTATTGTTGTTTAACGAGCTAACCCGATGTTAGCTCGGGCCTTTCATCCATCCACCATGGTGGATGGCTAGGAAAGACAGCTCGAAGCCTCTGCATAGAGATCTTATAGGGCAGCGTTAAGGGAAGTGTCTAGGGGTACGCACAGGCTCGGCATGGGTGTGCCTCCAGCCTTGGAGGGCTTTCCCTGTGTTGATTGGTCAACTGGTTGTTATGGCCCACAGGCACTCCCAGGGTGGTTGCTATGCTCTGTGCATCATTGCTGTGCACTTGTCTGTAAAGCACACCCAGAGCCGTAAGGCATAGCACCACCAGCTAACTTCTGATTGATTCCTTGCCACGAGGCAGGCATTTGACCTCCTAGTGACCAAGGCAAGGTCAGGGATTGTCAAGTTTTAATACAATATTGCACATATACTTATAATGGATAACTATCAATTAAACTGCATTGGTCCTGGGATATCCCTTGTGATTTTCCGGGCAGCTTTGTGACATCCATGGTGAGGAGCAGGGGTTTAGAGAGGGGGATATTTATACAGACTCAGCCATTCTCTTTCTGGGGATCCTGGGGTATATATTTCAACTTCTCAACTCTGTTTCCCATGTGAAAGAGGGATAATGGTGACTAATAACTTAATTCTTTCAGAACCATTGAGAGGATTAAGTTGAAGGTGTTTAATGTCTAGTAAGTAATTATTATTATTGTTGACTTAGTGTCTGCTTTCTGTTTCTCATGCAGATAATTGGTTAGTTTGCCCCCACCCCCCACCAGGACACTGGAGAATGGGAGACTTTGAGCCCTCAGTTGTAAGTGAATTCTCTTCATCAAACCCCTGCCCTCAATGTTCAGGGGTTTAGGTAGAAGAGGCGTTGGAAAGAGTGTAAAAGCCGGGGGTGATGATGGATGACTCCAAGGAAGCAGTGTCTGATCCAGACACAACAGAGCCTGTGGTAGCACACACAAAGGCTTGCACAGGTTCAGGTCAGACAGGGTCCCGGCACTGAGAAGGGGAAGTGGACATCGTCTCTTACCCCTAACCAGTCTGCAACTGATACCCATTGGCAAAGGAAAAAGTCAGTTTTCTCCAACAGAGTCTCAGTGGGTATGTTTAACCACACTCCAGGGCAGGCCACAAAATGAACCCAATGGTATTTTTGTAGACTTTGTGTCTCATTTTGCTTTCTTTGGGTATTTTTTGTCTCATCGGTCTTTTGCTTCTTTATTTTGATTTCCACTTTTATGGAGTTCTCTTTTTTTGTGTGTGGGGGGTTTCTTTGTGGTTGTTGCTTGTTTTAAAGAGGGAAAAGGAGTATGAAGCTGGGTCAGTAGAGAGGTAGGGGAATCTTGGAGGCGAATCTGGGGGAGGAGGAAAACATGATCAAAATATTGCATGAAAATTTTAAAAAATAAAATACATATTTACTTTTTTGTTATTTTACTGAGTCTCACTATGTATCCCACTCATGCTGTCAGCTGCTGATCCTCTTGCTTTATCCTCTGAGCACTGGGATCAGAGGTGTGAGTCACTGAGCCTGGCTTGACTGGTGTGGTGGTTGAATGGGAGTGGTTTGAATGCTTGGCCCATAGGGGGCGATACTACTGGGGGGGTGTGGCCTCATTGTAGTAGGTGTAGCCTTGTTGGAGGAAGTGTGTCACTGGGGAGGTGGGCTTTATGTATTCCTGTTGCCTTCTGATCAAGGTAATAAAAGCCTTGGCTCCTTCTCTAGCCCACGTGTCTTAATCTGGCTTACTATTGCTATGAAGAGATACCAGGACCATGGCAACATTAAACTGTGGTGGCTCACCTCGAGTTCAGAGGTTCAGTCCATCATGGTGGCAAGCATGGCAGCACGCAGGCAAGCATGGTGCTAGAGAAATAGCCAAGTGTTCTACACCTTATAGGCAACCGGAAGTTGACTGACACACTGGGCATATCCTGAGCATAGGAAACCTTCCCCACAGTGACACACTTCCTCCAACAAGGCCATATCTTCTAATGGTGCCACTCCCTTTGGGGGCAACTTTCTTTCAAACTGCCACACCATGTCTGCCAGCACACCCCAATGCTTTCCTCCATGACAATAATGGAATAAACCTCTGAATTGCAAGCCAGTCCCAATTAAATGCTTTTCTTTATAAAGAGTTGCTGTGGTCATGGTGTCTCTTCACAGCAATAGAAAACCTAACTAAGACAGCTGGTTTTAAGTGGAAAAGATTAGCTGGTGTCATATTACCTACCAGAGATGGAGAGGGCCTGGGCTTCCTGGGTTGGGGGTTCCATCTAGAGGCCACATAAATGTGCACAATGTATACTGTGAGACCCACTGTCTGTGGGTGTTGGTGTTGGTGGGACACTCATGGTATGTGCAGATTGGCCAGTATGGTAGGCCACATACGACTATAAAAAGGCAAAAAACAGACCACTGCATGATAAGTGATGTCTTACATACAAAACCTTTGCATGCCTGGGGGCATCTCAATGTTATTGTTAAATTCCTTCAGTTTTTACATCTTCCCTGGGTTAGTTCGTACACACACACACACACACACACACACACACACACACACACAGAGAGAGAGAGAGAGAGAGAGAGAGAGAGAGAGAGAGAGAGAGAGGAGGGGGAAAGCACTGAGATCAAATTCAAGAGCTCTCTACTTAGATTTGGAATGAGATCACTAGTTGTACCGCCCTGGGCAAGTTACTTAACCTTTCTGCTCCTCCTTATCCTCTATTAAGCAGAGATAACAGTAGCCATTACTTAACAATGGAGACTTTAAGGGGCCATGTGATGGAATTCACGTAAGAGCCCAAAGCAACCCCTGGTACCCAGGACCAGCCTGGTCCAAGGTGCCTACTGCATTATTTTCAGGTCACTGGGGACCCCAATAGCTGACAGAAACAACTGAAGGGAAGGAAGAGGGACTTTGACTCCTGATTTTAGGGGCTCATCATGGGGTCTGAGGAGGTGTGGTAGAGTTCATGGCAGTGGGAGCATTTGACAAAGGCTGCTCATATAAAAATGAATCAGGAAACAGAGCAAAGTCAGACCTGGGGGTGAGAATAACTTTCAAAGGCTTACCCCAGTGACCTCTTTCTGCCTCCTCCTGAAAGCCTGTAACAAAGGGCACCATCTGGGCACCAAGCATTGACAGCATGATCAGGTGGGAGATGTTTTAAAGCCTAATCATAACACTCCATATGTTTGGACAATGTCAGTTGGTCTTTTCCACAGATGTTCTGCCCTCCATGTTTCTGGTCTCCCTCTCAAATCCTGCTCCATGCTCTCCTGTTCGGGCACTTGCCTGGGCCTGCTGTGACAGTGCCAGGGAAGATGACCTCAGCTTGGGAGTGCTTCCTGGTGACGGCTGGCTTCTATTTATATTCACGGCACAGGGTTTGCATGGAGGGTGCCAGCATTACAGATCAGCCATGTCATCAGCTTAACAGTTAGCAGGGTCTGAAGTCATCCTCTGCTCTTACCATAAAGGGTCCCAGGATGCCACAACATTGGAGCTGACATCACAACCGAGAAAAGCTCTGAAATAACACAGGGAACGATTGTCACGCCCGGGTCCAATGTAGGAAACATAAGGGCCCAGCATTTGTTACCTTTCAATGCATTCAGGACCTTTCTACAAAGTTTCTTTGCCAGGTCCTCCCCCTCTCTTTTCTTTATTTACAAAAAAGTTCAAAAGTCATCAAATACAGTTTTTCATTTGAGCTTAAAAACACCCATTCGGGGCCAGTGAGATGGCCCAGCCATGAACTCTCCCTGAGTGCTTGATCGCTGGACCTCACACAGTGGAAGAAGAAAATTGATGCCGAGAGTGGTCCTCTGACCTCCACACACTTGCTGTGTCACACATGTATGTACCAAACAAGCAAATCAATGGGATTAATGGATATTAAACACGTTTTACAATGTTAAGACGGTTCTTAACTTGTGAATAATATAAAACAGGGAACCGACCAGATTTAGTCATTCTTGACCTAGAGCAATAAATAGTTCAGAAATAGAGTTGGCCATTCATCTCCGTAGTAGAGCTAACCAATGGCAGATCACAAATATTCAAGAAAAAGGAATTGTGTCAAGAGCACTGGCAATGTTTTCTTTGTCACTATGAGTCCAACAACCGTTACATAGTGTGACGTTCTGTGATACACCAGACTTGACAAACGGTGATGGAAACCATGCAAGAGGATTGCACAGCATAAGCAAATACTATGTTACTTTCTTTTAAATTTTTCTTTTCTTTTTATTTTTGGGCAAGTGTGCATGGCGTATGTACTATACATGTTGGTGTGTGTGTGTGTGTGTGTGTGTGTGTGTGTGTGTGTGTGCTCCCATGTGTGTGCACAGGTGTGTAGAGGTCAGAGGTTGATGTCATGATGTCTTTCTCGGTTGCTTTCTACCTCATATTTTCATACATGTGTACAGTGTATTTTGGTTATATTTAACCCCCTACCCCTCCCCAAACTTCTCTCTTCCTTGACCCTTCTAATTTAGTGTCTTCTTTTTTTAAGCTCCTGAGTCCCATTTGTGTTCCCCTTATACTCTGAGTGAGGAGTCAACTCGTAGAGTATGGTTGAACGTCCAGGGGCCATTCTGTTACCCCATCAACCGCCAATAGCTTTTCAGCTAGGGGTGGGGCCTTATGAGCCTCCCTCCATCCAGGAGTGTTGACTGGACTGATCTTGGGCAGGTCTTGCGCAGGCAGTTGTGGCTGCTGTGAATTCATGAGAGCAGCTGTCCTGCAAGTCCTGAAGATGCTGTTTCTCTCCAGTGCTTCCCGACCTTGGCTCTCACACTTTGTCTCCTCTCCTGGAATGGTCCCTGAGCTTGGTTGAGAGGGTCTATGCATCATTTTCTTAAGGCAGACTCTGTCACTAAAACCCCCAGGCTGGGATTACAGATATGTGCTGCCCTTAGCTTTTTTTTTTTTTTTTTTAAAATAAAGTCCCATTTTATTTTTCCAAGCTGTTTTTTTTTTCCTTCTGTCTTCATGAAGCCATATCTTTACATGGGCTTTGGTGGCTGTCATGGTACAGCACCAACAGGTCTTAATTGTGGTGGGGGTGTTAGGTTCTTCTGGGCTTCCCGGGATTGATTCCTGACTACTTTGCTATGAATTGCACAGCTCACACAGTAATGCAGTTTGGGAAGCACGTAAGCACTGAAGATGCTTGCTTCGGATATGTCCCTGACAGCAGCGGCCTCTACAATGTTCCGAATAATAAACTTCTTAATGGCCTTGTCCTTGGGCACACACCGGGCACAGTTTGTGCAGCGAATTGGCTGCACATGGCAGTGGCCCTTTTTGGCACACCCGTTGTTTCCTCTTTTTTTGGTCATCTTGGAGCCAAGACCCGAAAGAGCTGCACTTAGCTTTTGTTGTATACAGCATTCTGCTTCCATGTATATCTGCACACCAGAAGAGGGTGCCAGATCTCATAACAGATGGTTGTGAGCCACCATGTGGTTGCTGGGAATTGAACTCAGGACCTCTGGAAGAGCAGTCAGTGCTCTTAACCTCTGAGCCATCTCTCCAGCTCCATGTGTCATTTTCTATAAGGGACGATGGATATCGGAATAAGGGTAGAGCATGTTTTATTTCTTTTTATTTTTTATTTTCCCCTCCCTCCCCTCCTCCTGCTCCCCCTGCCCCCCCCAGAGTGTGTATTAAAACCAATTTTCCATTGATACCGAGGGGCCACTGTATACGCCCTGTATCACTTCGGTGCTCCAGTGAAGTCATCCTTTAAGAGGGCCTGAGCTGTGGGCTCTCCCGAGGGTGTACTGAGCTGCTGCATATGGAAGGCATTCCAGGGTCCTCCCCTTGGGCCCTGGGGACTCGGGATGCTTGCACACTCTTCCTCTTATCACTGTTCCTTAGCTATTTTGGGCCTTTTTGGTTCCTTGCTCTCTGGGTTTACTTCTGGTTCCACACGTTCACACCATAAATCTGGAATGTTCCTAACCTTCTTGGTCATCCCCCCCTCCACCCCGGGTCTGTTTGATGTGTTCTGCATGAGCTTACATGTCGCTTCTCAAGCAGGCAGAATAGACAGTGTGATTGGAGATCGGAATATAGCAGTGCTTGGAGTGCGGGTGTGGGGGAGATGGGTAGATCCCCGGGGTGTGTTGGCTGGCAAGTCTAATCTACTTGGTGAGCTCCAGGCCAGTGAGATAATTTGTCTAAAAAAATAGAAGTTTTCTTATGAATGACACGCCAGAGTTGATCTCTGGCCCTTACAACACATGAGCACATGAACATGTACACACTCACACACACACACACACACACACACACACACACACACACACACACACAGAGAGAGAGAGAGAGAGAGAGAGAGAGAGAGAGACAGAGAGAGAGACAGAGAGAGACAGAGAGAGACCCCACAGAGACAGAGACAGAGATACAGAGAGAGATACAGAGAGAAGCCCTGTAGTGTTCTCTGCTATAGCACTTAGGACATCACGAGGCTGCAAGGCTGTAGACTGAGTCATTGAATAGCCATCTTCTCCATGCTGCTGTACACTCATGACATATGACATGGGGGCAGCTCTAATGGACTCATGTTGTAAGAGTCATGTTGCAAGCTCACAGTCTCACCTTGGTAAAACATGACACCCGGCCTGGTTTATAGCAAGTGCTCAACAGACACCCTGGGGTGGTGGCTGTAGCTCAATGGGTACAGAGCTTGTCTAGCATGTGCAAGGTCCTGAGTTCAACCCCAGCATCGGAATCAAAAATAAGGAAAACAGAAACAAATGTAAGCAAGAAGGAACAAGTACATCTTGTCTCCCAATCCTCTTGACAGCCTTGGGAAAGCATTTTCACTCCCCAGCCCCACACTGCGTGACTGAAGAAATCTAGGGAAAGAATTTTCACTCCCCAGCCCCACACTGTGTGACTGAAGAAATCTAGACTCAGAAATGTCATGTAGTTTCTGAAGTGTCAGAACAACAGTCAACGTCAGGGTCTCTGATATTCCTGCCATCATCTTTGTATACACGCCACGAGCATGCCCTCAGCGATGTATGTGCGTGTGTATGAATTTATCTTGGTATAGGTGGCCAAAGTAAGAAGGTTCATCCTGAGATGCTGCAGAGCGCCATGTTAGCTTGTCTCCAGGTTATGGGTCCCTTTCTAAAAGCCAGGAGAGTACCAATTTCTTACACATCCATCTAGAGGTGCCCTACGCATATTCACGATACACAGACATTCTTTATCATCTTCTGACGTGAGACAAATGGCGGCAATACACACATGCTGTCTTTCCCTTCTGTACTTGGCTATGTGTTCTAGCAACCCACATCTACATCTTCCAGTCACATTCCTAGAGGCATAACTTCCCTATTTATTCTTAGGGCTGAAGAGGATGTTATCATATAGGTTTCCACAATTTCTTACGTTAGTCTCCAGGGATAAGACCCCTGAGTTGCTCCCATTGTTACCAATCATGAGTTACTTGGTGCCTATGTCAACTTATATATCTTCAGCTACAATTGAAGGACAGAGTTCTAGATGCCAGGGCTAGGGAGATAGAGCTCAGGAAGTAAAGTGCTTGCCGTGAAAACACGAGGACCTGAGTTCAACTCCCAGAGCTCACACTTTAAAAGCTGGGTGTGCCATGGAACGCCTCACCCTCCCTGGGGAGCAGAAATGGTATGGGATAGGCAGAGGGTCAGTGGGGGGCAGGGGAGGAGGGGAGGGAGAGGGAACTGGGATTGACATGTAAAACAATTTTGTTTCTAATTTAAATATTAAAAAACTCTGGGTATAGTGGTATGCACTTGAAATCCTAGTCCTGGAGACATGGAGCCAGGTGAATTCCTGGGTCTTGATGGCCAGCTAGCTGAGCCTATTTAGCTAGTTCTAGGTCAATGAGAGACCCTGTCTCAAAATTGAAGATTCACAGCACCTAAAAGAATGACACTTGAGGTTGATCCCTGACCTCCGCATGCACACACAGACACACTACACACATATATACCTACACACTGTACATACACACACCACATACATACCATACACACATACCACATACACACACACACATACATACCTCAGACGCACATACACACACACACTCCACAAACACATACACACACACACACCACAGACACACACACACACACACACTCCACAAACACACACACACACCACAGACACACAAACACACACACACTCCACAAACACACAAACACACACACACTCCACAAACACATACACAGATGGTATATATATATATGTATACATATATATATATACATATATATATATATATATATATATATATATATATATCACATACACACCACACACACACATACACCACAGACACACAAACACACACCTACCATAGATACACAAACATATACTACAGACATACATACACATACTTCAGATATACACACATACACAGACACACACACATAGATATACACACACCACATACCATACACACCACACACAGCAAAAACACACATACCACAAACACACAGAAACACCACTCTCATACACCACATACAGATACACACACATCACACACACACACACATCACACACACACACACACACACACACACACTCCACACACACAATTCTAACTGTGGGATGGTTAAGGGTGTGCTATGATATTTTCAAGTATCTTTGCAGAGGCATGTTTAAGGATTTGGAGCTGACATACTAAATTTTATGAGCTCTGTAGAGACCATGCTAGGTCGACCATGCCAACATCAGCTCAACGTCTGTGGAAACCTTGGATTAAAAAGTCCTCTCTAGGGGAACCTGGGAATCAGCCAATCGTCTCCCAGGAGTCTGACCACTATCCTGCTGTTGTGTGGCTTTTCCTGGGGACACTATTTCTCTTCACCTCATATAGAGAAGGCAACGACAGAGCATGGAAACAGTATATCCAGGTCCAGTGTCAGGAACCAGAGAGTTTATGGGGTTCCTGCAGAAGGACCAGAGAAGGTTATTTCTGGATGACTCAGGCCACATCGCCCAAAAGTCCACTCCTCCATGGGTGTTGACTCATTGGAGTCCTCAGACCAATCTGAGAGCAGTTACTACTTTTTTTTGTAGTTACTAACTACAGCAGTTGCTAACTACTTTTGTAATTTTGGGGAAGGGTCCCGAAGTCCTGGGAGTTTTATGAGCTTCCACAGTCTTTCAAGTTCATGAATTCTCTGAGTTTCTCGAGGCTCTCTCCTAGAAGGTACATTCGCAGTAGCTACTCCTCTACACTGTTGTTCCTAGCCCTTGCAAGCAGGTGGCACGCTGCATGGTGTGGCAGAAATTCTGACTTCTGATACCAGGGATCGGGTACACCTCACAATGGGCTTTGCAAAATCTGGAGCATGCAATCCTCAAGGAGCGCGTTGTAAAAACCACGTTCGAAATGCAGATGTCAGAAGCAAGACATAGGGGAAGGGAAGGAACAGGAAGAGAATGGACAGGAAAGAAAGGGGAGGGGAGAGAGTAGAGGGGAGGGGAGGGGGGAGAGTGGAGGGGGGAAGAGGGAGAGGAGAGGGGAAGAGGGAGGGGAGGGGGAAGAAGGGAGGGGAGGGGGACATACGCTTGTGGTCAGGCTGCATGTTACTGTGCCTGTGTGTATGCCAGCCCAAGTAACTGCATGCATGGGGTGTTTGTGGTGGCACTGGGAATTGAACCCAGGGTTGTGAGCATCCTGCAAGTGTTCTTCGGCTTAGCTATGCCCTCGGTCTCCTCACAGGACCTTTATTAGCAACCAGGAACTTTGACCAGGCAGGCCTAGAGGTTCTTTTCCCATCCTCCCCACCACCATGTGTTGTGGGCATCCACACCAGAGCGATTAAGTGCAGGCCAGGAGTTCAAATCCTGGCTGTATTGTTGGTTATCAGGGGACTTGAGATGATTTGTTTGGTGTCTCTGAGCCTGCATTCCCTCACCTGTAAACCAGGGACGATGACCATATTTCTCTGGGGGATTCCGTGAGATTCTGGTAGTTTGAATGTAATTGGCCTCCATAATCTCACAGAGAATGGCACTATTAGGAGGTGTGGCTTTGTTGGAGTAGGTGTGGCCTTGTTGGAAGAAGTGAGTCACTGTGGGGGCGGGCTTTGAGGTTTCCTATGCTCAGGATACCGCCCAGTGTCTCAGTCGACTTTCTGTTGCCCCAAAGATGTAGGACTTTCAGCTCCAGCTGGAGACCCAGCTGCTTGTACATCACCATGTCCCACCATGACGACAATGGACTGAATCTCTGAAACTGTGAGCTGCCACCCCAATTAAACGCTTTCCTTGTAAGAGTTGCGGAGGTCACGGCAATAAATCCGAATAGAAATGTAGCATTTGCTTTCTAAGCGTGTCTTATCATGGTCTGAATGTTCTTTGTTGAATGTCTTCTATAGCATGCTGGCGGTCTTTTGACCCACATAATTTTACCTTATCCCCCTACTGACCTAGCCCAAGAAATCTCACTCTGTCCATGGCAGTCACGTGGCCAGAGGGCCAAACCCTCGTCCTATTGGCAGAGCCTCATGGTGGGGTTGTCAGCTGGGTCTCAGAGGCTCTCCCTGCTCTTGGCTTCAGAATAGCCAATCTAATAACTTGGCCTGGTGACCTCAAATTTTGCTGTGAGAGGGTATTTTGCAGGCTTTTTTCCCCAGCTGAGAGCTCACTCAGGTTGTTCTCCTGCCAGGAAAATATTTCCTCTAATACCTACCATCCTGCCACACATAAAGGAGGCAGAGAGAAAGAGAGAGAGAGAGAGAGAGAGAGAGAGAGAGAGAGAGAGAGAGAGAGAGAGAACAAGAGCGCACAGTTCAGTTCAATCCCTTGATTCTGTATTTAGTCATTGCTAAAGGCCTTGGCCATCCCATGGTGGGGGCAGTTTAATGTACCCTGGACACTCCCCCAGTTGGCAGGCGGGTCTGGGTAGGTCTGTGCTGGCTTCATGCCATTCCAAGGAGCTTTCTAAGAAGGAGTTCAGCACATAAACCCTGATGTGGCAGGTTTCTCTCCCTCCTTTGCAAGGGAGAAAGGGGACCCTAGATGTCCCTGGTAGATCCCCCAATACTGTTCTCTGAAAGGTAAATTTCCTGGGCCTACCCACTACTGGCAGCAACAAATTGTGACTGAGCCCTGTCTAAGTGACTACCTAGCTCACGAGACCCCGTTTCTTTTGTCTTTTTGCTGGTTTCATCCCATGTTGGTGAGACCCTCCGGGGTTGGAGTCTGAGTGAACCAGGCTTGAATCTAGGCCCTACCTAGTATATTACCTGTGGGACTTAGGCAAAGTGGCTTTACATCTCCTAGCCTCTGCGCACATGCAAGAGGAAGGTAACAGCACCCACTTTGTAAGTTTATGTGATGGCTGAAGTAGATGACACTTGGGACTTTCAGTGGTTGTTAAAGCTGTCTGGTATGATGCTTTAAACTTACTCAGACACTGAGGAGAAAATAAACTAGGTATTTGCAAACATGGGAGAAACTAGAGGAGGTTACCAAATCCTGTATTTACCGCCCTGGGTAGAGGTGGGTCTGGCGTTAACTATTCATTACCCAGAATGCTGCTGAAATGGACAAAGTGTTCTGCTGTCTCCATGCTGCTCCAGGGCCTGGGATACGCTTCCACGTGTTCCATCCATCCCTGCCGATGGAGACTGTTACTCTGTTGCATCAGCTGAGAGAAAAATGTTCCAAGGAATTCTTGGCCTCTCTGTCTTAGAATTCCAAACACCAGAGGACAGAGTCTTCCTTAGCTCCCGGGCTGAAGCAACAGCAAGCTCTGTTGCTGTTAGCTACCGACGGATCCCAGGGCTGGCGGCACAGATCTCAGTTCTGCCGAGTCCCTGCTTCAGGGCTGGGGGATTTTGCTGGAGTCCCTTTGTCTATTTTAATTGTTTCCAAGGAAAATTTTAATATTGACATCATGACAGATGCACAGGAAGTTGCAAATGCCATTCAGAGAGGACCGCGTGACTTCCATCGGCTTCCTCAGTGATTAAATTTTGCACACCCCCTGTACAGCAGTGACATCAGGGAACAGACGTGGCTCTAGCCTGGTGTTAGGTTTGTGTCACCACCAAAGTTGAGACCTAAACTATCCCATCATCTGATGGTCGCATTCTTCCTGGCCCTTCATTGTTACTCTCAACTCTCTGTCCACACCATGGATCTGCCCTTGGCTATAACCGTTCTGCTTTTTAACCCAGGATACTGGTTAGGGTCAGAGGATGTCATCGGCCATCAGCTATTATTCAGGGACAACAGGGACTAATTAAATGACTGAATTGGATGATGGGGAGTGGTGGAGTGTGTGGCTGGAGGTGGGGTAGGGAGTGAGGCTCCCAGTCAAGACCTTCAGCTGTCTGAGTGTGAAAGGGCTGCCAAGAGCTGTCTGGGAGGTGTTCCTTTCGGTCTGTGGGCGTTTGCCCTGCTATCTAGTGCTGGCCCTCAGCATCCCACCCCTGTGTGCTCAGTCCCGTCTTTCTGTCCTCTGCCCTCCGCTGGATCGCACCATAGATTACAATCACCGGAACCACCTCTGATACATCATTTCAAGGCATTTCTTCTATGCTTTATACAGATTTTTGTTGGAGCTTTTCTCTCTTAGCTGGTCTGATGGTCTTCAGCATGGACCTGTGCTTGGCTTGCCTAATGAGGCCAGGGCTCCAAGAATCACCTCGTAGGGAGCTTCAAGAGTTTTGACTTGCCAGCAGGGGCAGGAAATGCTTGCTCTTTAGTTTGCTTCTTGCATGTTGAATTGATGCTCTGTATTCAGACAGGTGCGCCATGTCTGGAGATGTTCTCTGTCCCTCTGAAGTCATTGTTTTCTGTTCGTTCTTTCCTTTTTCATGTTCTCCCGTTGTCTCACTCATGTCAAAAAAAATTGTCTGGTATTTCACTGTGGTTTTCCAAGAGGAGTACCCTAGACAGCAGGCATCTATGATGAACGTGTCAGTGTAGGCACTGGGTGGCTGGGATCCTTGAAGTTTTCAGTGACAGCTCTGGAAGCCACATTCTTGTGGAAGTATTTCTAGTTTCCAAATCTGAATTTTTTTTGTTAGTTCTTCCAGTATTCTACATTCTTCTCTTTGCTCTGGTTTCCTTCTAGCTCATGTGATGGGACATAGACACTGGCTTGCTTCGCCTTTCCTATGACAGAGGCTCAGGGAAAGATTTGTAAAGATAAGACCGGCGAGATCCCAGGTAAATTACTGTCCCTCTCTGGTCATCCTTGATATCTGCATTTTTTAAAATGAGGGACTGCACACTGCTAATCTCCTTTTTTTTCCTCTTCTTTTGTCTACTCCCCTAGGGAATGATGGGGCCTTGTGGGCCCCTGCCCACTCCCATGTGGGGAATCTCAGTGGGACTCATCTTGTACAGGTCTTTTGATGGTAGCAATCCCAGCTTCTATGAGTTCAAGGACAGGCTTATCTTTACGATTCCTTTCAACTCAAGATTTCTTCAAAGCACACAGGAAACTCCCTTGCTAGCTCTCCCCCTTCTAGAACTGCTACTTGGAAGCAGGTCAGGTCCTCCCTAGCTGCTAGCTTGCCAGGAGAGAGTTGTGAAGCAGGCTTCTGTAATGCCACAGGCATGCACAGTCTTCCAAAAAAAATTCAGTTAGATGAAGCTCCTGGACCCACCAACCAAATCAAGCATGTATAAGATACATTTTACATGTGGTACAAACACACAAGCTTTGTTAGTTAAAAAGGAAATGATTGTTCTACATAGAGAGGAATGATGGATAAAGGAGTGAGAGAAGAAGCCAGCACACCAGTGTGAGTGTGAGCATGTGAGTGTAGGTGTGGGCATGCGAGTGTGAGCATGTGAGCGTGAACACACGAGTATGAACATGTGAGTGGGAGCAGGTGTGTGTAAACGGGCACTATCACAACACCCGTTAGGGTGTTGAGCGTGTCTATTTATGTTCCTTGCTTTGTATCCTCCACTCCTTGCAAATGTTGGTTTAATTACGTGTTGCTACTATCCCTTGCTCATTCTTTGTAGCTTTTCCCCCTTGGTTATTATCTATCTATCATTATAAACATAACTGGATGGCTTAGGTGCAAGAGATTTTTCTATTAAAATTTGGTACAGAAGGACCGCAGAGAGAGGCATTTGTTTGCATTTTATTTCCTAAAAAAAAGAAGAAAGAAAAGACATACTGTCCCTCCGACAACAACCCACAGTCTTTCTAAAATAAAGCCTTTTTTTCTTAATTATTCCTGAATGGACATCTTGATCTGTTTCATATGCATGCGAAAGTGTTGATACTAATTAAGGAAAAAGAAAAACACAAGTAATTAGGGAGAATATTAAAAGTCTTCTTAGGTTTGTATAAAGCCTCAGAGTTAAAAAAAAAAATGCCTCACCACGAGTGGTTTTATTTAGAGATGAAAACAACGCATTGGAGGAATTTCACTGTGCCATGGTCCACATCTTATGGAGGAGAAAACGGAGGCTCAGGGAGCTTAAGCTTTGCCGGCTCACTCAGAGCTTAGCATTATCACTGCAGAGGTTTTGGTGTGGTACTGAGGGTACAGGCCAGGGCCTTGCATACTCAACAAATTGCTTTACTATACCCTCAGCCCTAGTCTTTTTTTTTTTTTTTAATACTTTTTTAGTTATGTGAATGCTCTGTTCTATGGGATTCTTTTGTTGTTGTTGTTGTTATTGTTATGTTTTATTTGTTTAACAATTTTCTGGTCACCACCTCCACCTCCTCCCTTTTCCTCCCCCCCCTTCTCCACACCTTCTTTCTCTTTCTTTAGAGACAGGCAGAACAAACAGACAAAAGCACAAGAAAAACACACACACGCGCGCACACACACACACACACACACACACACACAGCCACAAAATTGTATATCATAATATATAAGCAAGAGGCCAGTAACATAAAAAAATATCCATCCGGGTGTTGGTGGCACACACCTTTAATCCCAGCACTTGGGAGGCAGAGGCAGGTGGATCTCTGAGTTCGAGGCCAGCCTGGTCTACAGAGTGAGTTCCAGGACAGGCTCCAAAGCAACACAGAGAAACCCTGTCTCTCAAAAAAACAAAACAAAACAAAACAAAAAACCCAAACAAAGAAGTGCCAGACAGAAAAATCTTCAAAATACCTCTGAGTTCACTCTGTGTTGGCTGCCTAATGCTGGGCATGAGGCCTACCCTTAAGTGAGGTTTGTCTATTCAGTGAGACTTGTTGTGAAAACTAATTTTTCCTTTGTAGGTTGTTGCCATGTGGATCTATCTTCTGGGTTAGGGATGGGAGCTCTCGCCCACTTTCCTCTCTCAGTTCTGAGACTCCTCATGGCTTGGAGCTATGCAGGCCCTATGCGTGCTGCCACAGTCGCTGTTAGTTCACATTTGAGTCAGTCTTGCTTCCAGAAAACACCGTTTCCTTGGTGTTCTCCAACCCCTTTGGCTCTTACAATTTTTAATATTTATGATAGCAGGGACAATCTACATGCTCAAGTCTGTGGCTCTCTGGTAGATTTCTCACATGGAAGGTCCTGGTTAAATCCATGGGTCTCAAAAAAAAGACAGCAATGTGACAGACGGACTTGTGTGTGAGGGAGAGGGAAAAGGTTGGGAGGGAGAGAGACTAGAGAGAAAGGGGGTTACAGTACCTCTATCCTTTTATTAAATAGACAAAGAACAAATTCAGTAAAAGTCATAAAATTTAAGCTTCATTTCACTTGATGAAAAGCGATTGTTCCTATCTTCTTAAGGTAGCGATTTGGGTAAATCTGTGGGTCAGAGGCCAACCTTGGCTGTCAGTTCAAATCTTCCATCCACTTTGAGACAGGTAGTTTGTCACTGTGTGGTTTGGCTACCTACTCCAAGTCTTGCTGTCCCATGAATCCCCAAGGAGTCACTTGTCTCTGCCTCCCATATCCCTGTAGTCTCTGGCCTGAGGTTCTCATGTGTGCATGGCAAGAGCTTTAGTCACGGAGTATGTCCCCAGTGCCAGGTATCCATTTCAGGGGCTGTTGTGGCCGTTTACCTGCACAGCTCAGTCCTGACAGAGCCCAGTGCTCCTCATCCAAAATCACCAGAGGATAGTGTTTGGAGGAATAATAATGTCTTCCTGCCTGTGGCCCCATGAGCCAGCCTGACAGGTAAAGGTCACCGCTGCAGTGAGGGAGTTCCCATCTGTTGATAACTCAGATTCTTCAGCCAACCACTCCAAAATTGAAATGCATATTTAATAAGCTGACTCTCTGCAACAAAGCAATTTAATTCACAGATAATTATGCAGATCCATTTTGCTCTCAGGATGCCAGCTTCAATCACGGTGTCCTCAATTTGGCATATTGAAACCCCCTACAGCTGTCTCCAGCATTGACATTCCCAGAGATACGATAGTTGTTTTGGAAATGTCAGGGATCCGGAGTCACCTTTCCACCAGGTTGGCAGTTATAAGATGCAGGGTACCCAGTTACACTGGAGTTCCATAGAATTCAGTGCAGAACAGTTTAATGTCTGTCCCAAGCATCGCCTAGAATACACTTTTGCCAGTCATCTCACAAACACGAAAGCTTAATTGGTTATCTTGTATTTTTATTTCACAAATCTGGCAGCGGCACTTTCTGCAGAGAATTATGATTTCTAATTGGTCACAGATTTTTGGCTGAATCTTTTGCTGCAGGAGAGGGAGCCTTGATAATATGTTGTCACTCTTGCATGTATGGCAAGAACTACACATTTCGCGAATAAAGCCTAGTTTATACAGTCTTCCATGTTTGCTAATGATGTGTCTCAGTTAGGGCTTTTATTGCTGTGAAGAGACACCATGACCTAGGCAACACTTATAAGAGAAACATTTAATTGGGGTGGCAGCTTACAGTTTCAGGGGTTCAGTCCATCATGGTGGGAGCATGGCAGCATGCAGGCAGACATGGTGCTGGAGAAGAGCTCAGAGTCTTGCATCTTGCATGCAACAGGAAGTTGACTGAGACACTAGGTATCCTGAGCCTAGGAAAGCTTAAAGCCCATTCCCATAGTGACACACATCCTCCAACAAGGCCATACCTCCTAATAATGCCACTCCCTATGGGGTTGTGTGGGCCAATTACATTCAAACTACCATCCACTCCCTGACCCCATAAGCTTACACCAATGCCATAATGTAACATGCTTCAGTCCAAGTTCAAAGTCCCCATAGTCTATCACAGTCTCAACAATGTTTTCAAGTCCAAGGTTCAAAGTCTCTTCTGAGATTCATGCAACCTCTTAACTGTAATCCCCTATAAAAAAATCAGAATCAAAAAGCAGGTCACATGCTTCCAGCACATAATGGCACAGGATATACATTACCATTCCAAATCACAGGAAAGGGAGCATAGTGAGGAAATAAAGGACCAAAGCAAGACTGAAAACCAGCAGGGCAAACTCCATGTCTGATGTCAAAACTCTGTTCAGATCTCCTTTCAGCTTTATTGGCTGCAACACACTTCTTTCCCGTGGGCTGGTTCCACCCCCTGTTAGCAGCTCCCCTTGGCAGGTATCCCACGCATCTCCAACATCTTGGGTTCTCCAAGGTAATCCAGGCCTCAACTTCACAGCTTCACACGATGGCCTCTCTCCGAGGCCTCCACTCAGGGACACCCCTGACGTATCTCTGGCCTCCGCAACTGTCCTTAGGTGCAGAGGCAAATTCCATAACCGGTTCCTTCTGTCCTGACTCTGCAGCCAGATTATACAAAGCAGCTACGCTTGCTCCAGGACACAGGCTCTCTGGAAGTTTGATTGTGAGTGAAATTGGACCAATCAGAGCTGCTTCTGGGGACTGTTAATTTTTAGAAGTGTTTGAAATTGAGGAGATTGGTTGGCAAGACATCGTCTTGCCCTCAAAAGTAATATGACAACAGGTGGAGGAAACGGCAGAGGAAGAAGGTGGACATTGCTTATTTTCACTTACAGTTCTGATTGAAGGTTGAAGGATTGCGTCTGGTTATGGCCTTTTTGAAGTCAGAGTCGGAGACTGGGCCAGACCTCACCTGGCACGTGAATGCATGGGAGACTTAACTAAATTAAGTTCCCAGCAGACCCAGCCTTGCCATGACTCCCTAGCCTATCAGTCATGTAGACATGAATAGGTCAATCCATTCCCAAGAGCAGAGCCTTAGCCGTATCATAACGGTATCACAACGTCTCATAACGGGGACCGATTTCAGTGGAGTCTTCTCTTGGAGGGGACAAACCACACTGAGACTGTATGTTGTCCCTTTCTTCGAGCTTACCTGAGTGGAATTTGGTACGTGGCACTAAATGGAATGTGTTTGAGAAAGGGTCCCAAGTGGAGACAACACCTAGCAGAAGCATAGGGATTTTTTTTTTCCTGGAATAACAGTACCTTCCTTCCCACGCTCATCCATATCCTATTCCTCTCTCAAGACCAGGTAGCTCCTATTGTCCTTGTCTCTGTGGAGTCCTGGTTAGTGATTCAGGACATTTGAAAATTCTGATTTTCATTACAAAGGTTTTCTTTCGACTGAAATTAGAGTTCATAAAATTCTGTCAGGTCAGGGCTTCCTCAGAAACTGCACGGGAGACCCCTCTTCAAAATGTCAGTCTTGCTTTCCTCAGAACTCCACTTGTTTTTTTTTTTTTTTTTTTTTTTTGACTGGGGGCTCCTTCCAGGATGCTTCCCATAGACATCAGGACAAAGAGCATGGCCTCAGATGCAGCAATTAGCTGCGCGGCTGACTTCCTCATCTCTGCTCTGTGCACAAGTCACTCACGACGTGCAGTTTTCTTACTGCTCCTCCCTTTGGCCGGAGTTGCTTCTGAGCAGACAGACTCTCAAAGCTTTCCTGTGAGAGCTCGGTTGTTACCTGCAGACTAGTGGCTCTCAATGTGCGGTGGCCAGCTGGGGGCACTGTTTCAGCAGCTTGTGGCACTTTGGGGAGGGGTGGCTCACAGGAGGAAGTGTGTCTTGAGGTTCTAGCCTGGCCCACTTCCGGTCTCTTCTTTGCTTTTTCCATCTACCGAGATGGAGAGTCTCATTGCATTGCAAACTCCTGCCACCAGGCACTGAGAAACCCCAGCTAAAGTAATAATGGGGATGATGACGTTTATAGTAACATCACTTATTGAATACTTACTGTCTGCCAGGTATGAGATGGACTCTTCATGATGATGGAACATCATCAAGCCAGGAAGGCATGTAGTATTAGTGTTCCTCAGAGATGAAGCAGTCAAACCACAGGCAGGACAATGAACTGGTCCCAGACATGAGTTAGGAAGCAGAGGAGCAGGGAGCCACACCTTAGACGGGCACATTTGGGCTGAAGCTTCCATGAGGACATGATGGGGGAGCAGGAACAAAAGCATGCTGGGAAACAGTGGCTCTGGCAGATGGTATGTGCTGGGACACGGGGAGCCGGAGAGTTTGGCTGTGCAGTTCATTTGCCTGCTGAGAACTCTCTTTGGGTTGTACGGTGGCAGAAAGGTGTCCTGTTAAGGAAGCACAGACACGACACTCCCGGACCCACTCGGATGGTGACGAGAGCGGCCAAAGTGGGGATCCAGCCAGGAGGTGCTGGTGATCAAGGTGCTTGCTCTTGGCCTCCAACCCTGCTCACTTCTTCAGTGGGGATGGCGCTGGTCCGGCTGGGAAGTGAGCAAAGCTGCTCTTAAGGGATTATGTTTCTCAGCGACTGGCTGCTCTTCCTATAGATAAGCCAAGCTTGCCAAGCAGCCCACAGACTGTCTCGGTCTATAAATAAGCTGTCTGTCTCCATTTACCCTATCTCCTCTCTAGAATTTAGACAGCCAGGAAGGTGGCCCGAAATCCCTGTGGGTGTGAGGGGCGTGGGGGAAACTTGGCTGGTGTGGAGATGGCTACTGATGATTTTGGAGGTTGGTGCTGGATTTCAGTGTCCAGGTTGACAAGGATCTAGGAAGAGAAAGCTCGGATGATGCAGGGAAAATTGAGGCCTGGAGGTGAGGTCCCGGGAATACTGACTCATTATTACCAAGTCCTACTCCTTGCTTAGCTATTCCTTTTGCTTAAACATATTTATCCAATGACTCACTTGGGCTTTCTGGATCCCTTTAAGACTTTGCCTCAACCCTTACCTTCTGCGTGAGCCATACTGAGATATAATTTCTCAGTGCAAACCGCTCCTGCTCGCATCCCTCTCCCTGCCCTGCTTGGCTTCTCTTTGCCATACTCTATGGATTTCTCCTATGTAATGTCACCAGCTTGCTATGTGCCCCTTCACCCAGCAATGTTAGCTCCTCAAGGACAGGCTGATCCTCTGTCCAGTTATTTCCGGAAAGTGTGCTCCATAAGTCTTCGTTGGGTTTTGGAATCTGTGTTCATGTTCGTGTGCTTGCAGACATACATGTGTATATTTGTGTAGTGCACATACGTGTGTGTGTGTGTGTGTGTGTGTGTGTGTGTGTGTGTGTGTGGTCAGTTTCACATGTCTTCCCAAGTTGCTCTCCA
This sequence comes from Cricetulus griseus, assembly GCF_003668045.3. Taxonomy (NCBI): domain Eukaryota; kingdom Metazoa; phylum Chordata; class Mammalia; order Rodentia; family Cricetidae; genus Cricetulus; species Cricetulus griseus. The sequence goes on from NC_048603.1 coordinate 30,034,700, forward strand.
ACCTTCATTTTTTGAGGCACAGTCTCTCACTGACGCTAGGAGCTTACTGACTCAGGTAGGCTGACTAGCCCGTGAGCTCCTGCCGTCCTCCTTTCTGCCTCCCCAGGGCTGTGCTCTGCCACACCACAGTTTCACACCGATGGTGGAGAGCTGGACTCAGGCTCCCATGCTTATGCATCCAGCACTGTACTGACTGAACCATCTTCCCAGACTCTTAATAAGTGTTTAATGCTCGACTTTACTTTCTGTCATCATAGGTGACTTTCAATGAAAAATTTCCACTAGTTTTGGAGAAAACAAACTATTAAAAGGAATGTCCATATGAAAACACTTCTGCTGCTGATAACTTTATTTCATGTTTGTTAACTTTTCATTATTTATTGATCTGTGTGTGTGTGTGTGTGTGTGTGAGAGAGAGAGAGAGAGAGAGAGAGAGAGAGAGAGAGAGAGCATTGTGCTATAGTGTTTGTGTGGAGGACAACATGTAGAAGTCAGTTCTTTCTTTCTTTCTTTCTTTCTTTCTTTCTTTCTTTCTTTCTTTCTTTCTTTCTTCCTTTCTTTCTTTCTACCACACAGTTAGCTCCTGGGATTGAACTCAGGTTACCAGGCTTGGTGGCAAGCACCTTTAGTCACTGAGCTATCTGAGCTATCTCACTGGCCCCTTTGTTGTTTTGAGACAGGGCTTATTTCTGTAGCTCAAACTCTCAGAGATGGTCTTGCCTTAGTCTCCCAAGCCTCGAGATTATGTGTGATCCAGGATATTGAGCTGCTGCTGCAGTTGCTAACTTTTAACAAAGGGCCACAGTCAAATTATTAAAGAAGAACTCAAGAGCCTGACAGTCATTCTCATGCACTGGGTGAATTGTCTTTCTGAAGACACTGGTGTTGCTGGATGATGGTGGTGCACACCTTTAATCCCAGGGGGCAGAGGCAGGTAGACCTCTGAGTTCGAAGCCAGCTTGGTCTACAGAGTAAATTCCAGGACAGCCATGGCTACACAGAGAAACCCTGTCTCAGAAAAACAAAAATAAAAATAAAAACAAAAAGACACTGGTGTCTGCACCAGGCAGCTCTGTTCACTAGACATGTGCCATGAGGCCACAGTGACCCGTTACAATTTCTAATGGCAAAAACAAGAAGGGACATTATTCTACGTCTTTATTTTGCCTTATAATGAACTTTATTTCATCATATTCAGACACAATTTTTGTTTTCAAAAGTTTCTGTCCAGCCCAGTTCCACAACCATTTAGTCCCAAATAAACACACAGAGGCTTATATTAACTATAAACTGTTTGGTCAATGGCTCAGGCTTTTTATTGGCTAGCTCTCTCTTAATTATCAACCCATTTCTATTAATCTGTGTATCTCCATGCGGTCTTGGCTTACTGGCCTCTTTCTTCCTTGGCAGCTCCATGGTGTCTCCATAGAGACACACTCTCTGCCTTCCTCCTCCAAGCTTTTTTCTCATCTGGTAGCCCCGCCTATACTTCCTGCCTGGTTACATTCTGCCTTTGGCCAATGGCCAAAGCAACCTTATTTGTCAACCAATAAGAGAAACTTGTATTCACAGCATACAGAAGGACACCCCTCATCACCTTTTAACATATAAACATGATTAGAGAGGTTTTCCTTATATCTGTCTGCACATTTCTTTGAACTCTAAGTGCCTTATACACTTGATTTAGTCTAGACACATTATAAAAGTTATTTTTACTTATGGATGTTCTTCCTGCATGTGTGTTTGGTGCTCATGGACGCCAGAAGAGGATATTGAATACATCAGAACTAGAGTTACGGGCAGTAGTGAGGCACCAGACCGGGAGGAGCAGCTAGCATTCTTTTTCTCTATATATACGTTTTTCTTTTTTATTTAAATTAGAAACAAGCTTGTTTTACATGTCAGTCTCAGCTCCCTCTCCCTCCCCTCCTCCCCTGCCCCCCCCATTGACCCCCCTATCCCATCCCCTTTCTGCTCCCCAGGGAGGGCAAAGCCTTCCATGGGGGAATCTTCAAAGTCTGTCATAGCATCTGGAGCAGGGCCTAGGCCCTCCCCCGTGTGTCCAGGCTGGGGGAGTATCCCTCCATGTGGAGAGGGCTCCCAAAGTCCATTTGTGTACTAGGGGTAACTACTGATCCTACCAGAGGCCCCATAGATTAGCCAGATCTGCAAAGTGACATCCACTTTCAGGGGGTCTGGATCAGTCCTATGCTGGTTTCCCAGCTATCAGTCTGGAGTCCATGAATAACCACTTGTTCAGGTCAGCTGTTTCTGTGGGTTTCTCCAGCCTGGTCTTGTTGCCTTTGCTCATCACTCCTTCCTCTCCCCAACTGGATTCAGAGTTCAGCTCGGAGTTTGCAGCTAGCATTCTTATAACCATCAAGCCATCTCTGCAGCCCTAGGTCTAGGCTCATTCAAAGTGACCAGTCACAGACACTAGCAGAAACAATACCAGCCAAGGCAGTCATAGGAGAGAAGACTCGGGGGATTTGTTTTCTTTTTCCTTAGGAGCTTTGGTGTGAGTCGGTGACCAGGACAGTACAGTGAGTCTAGGAAGAGAGAGATGGAGGAGACCAGAGCATGTGTGATTAGCTGGCCTAACCGGGGTGGGATGGTAAAACTAACAAAGGCATTAAAATCATCTTTTCATAGAATATATAATTGGTAAGGTAAATATGGATGTGTATTGAACTTTCTCTACTGTCAAAGAAACGAATAAACTTTATATTGAAGTTTTGTTTTGTACAGTTACATTACTAAAAATGCAAGTGAGGTCAGTTCACTCTTGAATGGCTAGTGGCAATGATCGAGCTGCAACAGTTTTGGAAAGTCTTTTGAGGAAGATCTCTCAAGCGCTGTAGAAGCCTTAATTGCCTGTTTTCTATAGTTGGACTTCTAGAAATTTATGTTTTAAAAATACACTAAAATGAAGGACAAGGACAACAATACTACATGGCTCTTTTTTCGTGTTACTTCTAAAGCAAAAACTGGAATTCACTTAAATGAAAAATGAAAGGATTGTATCCATTTAGAAGAATTTTCCAAAGAAAATGTATCAACATGAGAAATGCTGTTGTTTCAAAGATGAGGGGAAAGGAGTTGCATGTGGATGTATTTTTTTTTTTTTTTCAGAGACAGGGTTTCTCTGTGTAGCTTTGGAGGCTGTCCTGTAACTCACTCTGTAGACCAGGCTGGTCTGGAACTCACTGAAATCCACCTGCCTCTGCACATCCTCAGAAACAGTACCAACCTAGAAAGACATTTCAATGTGCTAGCATCCTGGTCTTAAGAATTTTCCTTTGTAGTGTTTGTTTTTGTGCAGTGCCCATCCACAAAGATTCCAATATTTTCATTGATTTTTTGTAAACATCAGATTGCTTATGTATAAGATGGAAGATAATTGTGTGGTATGGGTTTGTTCTTTTTGCTGGGATTAAATACCTTGAAGGATTTATTTTGGTTGATGGCTTAGGGAGGATACAGCTCATTGTGGTGGGTAAGGCATGTGGCAGGACCCACTGCTGACTGCAGTGGTGGGTTCCTACAGGTCAGGAAGCAAGGTGCTGGACCCAAAGCCTGCTGCCTGTAATCCAGAAGCCCACCCAGCTCCTGTAGATTTGTTTGATGGGCAGGCTCCACCTACGAAAGGCTGCACAACTTCCCAGAACAGTGCCACCATCTGGAGATCACGTGTACAAACACATGAGCCAGTGAGGACATCTCAAATTCAGCCAGAACAGGTTTCAAAGATTAAATGACCTGTCACGTATGAGGAATTCACCATGAGGCCCGGCACAAGAAGGCCTGATAGACTGGAGTTATTAACTCTACAAAAGTGCCTGACACTATAAAAATAATGTTAACATAATGTTAGCTGTCGTCCGATCTCTAACCCTTTTCAGTTGTGTTTGTTTTAACATCTCTCAATATTTGATAGTAAATTCCATAACTTACAGACATGAAAAGTAACTTGGAGGGGCTATAGTTTGACCTCTTCATATGTCACGAAAGGATGCTGAGATAACAAGGAGGGAGTGTCCAGCCCAACGTCATTCGGCAAGTCAAATTTTCTCTCTGAAAATTGGGAATAAAACCCCTGTCTTTAGGAGTCAGTGAGACAGCTCACTGGGAAAAGAGCTTGCCTCTCAGGCTTGGTAGCATGGTGGACAGAGAGAACCTACTCTTGCAAGTTTTCTGACCTCTACATGTACATCATGTATTGTGAATCTATACAAAAAAATAAATAAATTGTATATATGTATATATATATATGTATATATATATATATATATATATATATATATATGCAATACTCACACACATATGTTTATAACCCCATTCTACTCTCCTTGCAGCCTTCTCGTCAGGACCAATTGAGATGGCATGTCTTGCCAAGCAGAAAGGTCTGCAGTAACATGACTCAGCCTTACTTATACGAATGTCATTTCTAGATGAATTCTTCCTGAGAGATGTTGATCCCAGGCTCCATGCAGCAAACATACCAGGGCTCCCGGCAGCTGAGTGTGGCCAGCGACTGTGTAGAGAGCTCCTGTTAGCCCCAGGTCCCTAATTCCACAGAACACCTGTGCGCACGGTGTCCCGAATGGGAACAAGCGTCTTTGGATGCAGGTGGCGTAGGAGTTGCATGAGGGCTAAGCACTGACCGCCTGAATGATGGTATGCCAACCCCGCTTGCTCTTCTGTAACATGGAGTGATCACAAGGCCTCAGGCTACTTCTGTGGAGCGTCAGGGAGGCAGCTCATGGGAGATACCCAGGACCCGTCTCATCCCAAGCTGCTTCCGGTATTTGACTTAGCTTTTCTCCATTCACATGCGCCACTGTGCCTGACTCTGGCCCAGCTGTTTGTCATATTAACTCTTGAAATCACCTCCACAAGTTATGGAGAAGTGTAAAGGAAAAATGCCAGGCACTGGTCAGAGCTGTGTGAAACCCTGTGGGCTCCAGATGGGCTCAGGTGTGGCTGCCCACATTTCTGTCCCCTTGCTCATGTCCCTCTGTGGTCAACAGGCTGGGCAGGAAGAGGCTTGCAGACCCCATGTCTTCCATTTTTTCCATTCCAATCCCCTCCTGAAAACTGTTGAGGAATTGCCCCCAAGGTAAAACAGGAGCCCAACTGCTTTCTGGGTAGTGGGGGCGGAATTCGTATCATGGCCATCCTGGATACTCTCTTTATTTCTGTTTATGATAGAAGTGTACAAATCCAAATAAACTAGCTCAAAACAAAGAGCCACACCTCCTAGAGGCTCAACAATAATATGATTATAGTTCTCCATATATGAAAAAGAGAAAAACGTTTCTGTGGTCTACACACTCACACATCTTGATTTATTTCTATGTGGTATAGGGCAAGCAGCTTTCTTGTGTCAGCTATTCATTTTCCAAGTCATTTCAATAAATTACAAATAATAAGCAATCATTTAACATCGAGGCGCTTTCTTCTATGTGGTGGTGGCCTATTGCTGGACAGCGAGGCTAATTCTGAGCTTTTATTGCTGTGAGGCAGAGCTTCCATGGACACCTTGTTAGCTCAGTCTTCATGCCAGCACTCAAAGTGATTTCTTCAGCTTTCTTTCCTGTTTCAAGCCGATGAGAAGGGGGCTGCAGAACAAATAGGTAAGTTTAAATAGGTTGCTCAAGAAGAAAAGAAAGTGCACATAGTAAAGGGAGATTCTAGCAGCAGGGTCCTCTCGCCCTTTCTTTGTGTGCACGTGTGTATAGGTGCATGAAGAAGGCCTGCTGGCCTGGCCACTGAGCCCCAGAGGCCCACCTGTCTCCACTTGAGTGCTGGGATTACAATGTGGACCAGCCGCTTTTTATACGTGGCTTTTGGGGATGAATGGTGCTCCGAAGGCAAGCACTTTACTGGGTGAGCTATCCCTCGGGCTCATGGGTTCTTCTAGTCTTTTTGCCTTGCCAAGCCATGGCAATCCACACAGGGATCCCTGGAAATGTTATTCCTTCAAATATAAGCATCCCATTCTATAAAACCCCCCTTCCAGTGCCCACTCTTTCAAACATCTGACTGGGAGTGTCTATTTATCTGCCATGAAGTTCTGGTCTTTTTGTTTTTTACTCCCTACCTGGTCCTCATGAGGAGATGCTACTGGGAGGCTTTATACCATCTGTGGTGGGATTTCTGCTCATCCTTCCCTTTAAGCACAGTCTGATGTCAGGCGGAAGTTCAGACCTAGAGCTCTCTACATTGTGTTATGCCTTGGGAGCGAAACTGATTCCCAATCTGGCTTATTTGGCTTTGGACCTGTTCCCACCCCCCCCCCAAAAGACAGATAGATATGGAGAGAATTAGGGGCACTGTGACTTCTTAAAGAACGGGACAAATTGTCTTTGGTCTAGGCACAGATTCACACTTTTTTTTTGTCATAAAGTCACGTTTGGAAGGAAAGAGAAACATTTTGGAAGAAAGCAGATTGCATACCACAGCTTGACACAGTGAGGGCTGGACCTGGGCAGAGGGAGGGGCTCAGCGGTCAAGAGTATTAAGATGTGTTTGTGCCATTTACCGCCTGATGGGACACACTGAGAACGGAAGGGAAGACCAACTAAATGTGGACGTTTGTAAAGCTCACCCGTAGGCAGCTGCCTACGGACGATGTGGTGTAAGTGGCCAGGCCATGTAGTTCTGGCGCTGCTGATGGAATATCTAGCTGGAATCAGGAAGCCAGGCTTTGGGGCTCTGCCACTAGTTGACTTGTGTCCTCATCAAGGACTAATATTCTCCACTTCTCTGGTCTGTTGTGGAAAGTAATTAGGATGCCTGGTTTTATGAAGTGTGGTGCACCCTTTACTAATTAGATATTGGGGGCCATATTGGCTTGTCTTCATTGTGACAAAAGGCCAATGAAAACCAGCTTAAGGAGGGAAGACTTATTTTGGTTCATGGTTTCAGAGGTGTCGTCAGTCCAGTAAGTCTTTGGCTTAGTGGCTTTGAACTTACAGTGAGCAGAGCATCATTGTGGAACCACAAGGGAGAGGAAAGGTGTTCCCCTTTTCACAGAGAGGGAACACCACCCCACAGACCGACTTCTTAACCGGTGTTTCATAAAGGTGACAGAGGAGCTGGTTTGTGTGGCCATCTTCACTTTTAAAATCGTACTTCAGAAAATCCAGGGGTTGGAGAGTCGGCTTGGTGGTTAAGAGCATATATTGATCTAGAGGACCTGAGTTCAATTCCCAGAACCCACACAGGTGGCACACAACTGCTTGTAACTCCAGTTCCAAGGAGATTCAATACCTTTGGCCTCCATGGGCACCTGTACACATATACAAACATACACACACACACACACACACACACACACACACACACACACACACTCACACACACTCACACACACTCACACACACACACAGACACACACACTACACACTCACACACACTATACACTCACACACTCACACTCATACCCACACCAACACACTCACACCCATACACACTCACACACTCACATACACACTCACACACGCTCACACACTCAGACCCATACACACAACACACTCACAACACACTCACATACATGCTCACACACGCACACACACTCACACACAGACACACACACTCACACACACACACACACAGAGGGAGAGAGACAGAGAGAGACAGAGACAGAGACAGAGACAGAGACAGAGAGAGTCTCCACCAGGATTTTCCCAAAGCTCCCCATTCTTGTTACCCCCACACAGCCTTCATGCCTCCACATCCCTTTCTGGGTCTCTCCCTCTCCCTCCCCCACCTCTTCCATTTTCCCTTTTCCCACACTGCAGGCATTTTAAATCCTGCCCTGCCCCCCTGGAACCACCACTTAAGATTAACGATGAAACCCATCATTTTGTACAATTAACAAACTCTAATAAAAAGAATGCGTTGGAATTCAGTCACCACTGCACTGGGAATAAGAGGTGAGGCCTTGGAAACATGAGCGAGCAATGGGTGCAGAGACCCTGTGAGTGGGGTTGATTTCTTTAAAGAAAAACTTGGAGGAGGATTTGTACCTTTTCGCCTTGCAAGGTCACAAATAAGAGCGCTATCTTTCAAGAAAGGAGATAACCCTTTCCCTTTCACTGGGCGTTTGTTTACTGCCTTGAACTTCTCAGCCTCCAGAACTGTGAGCAGTTAATTATTATTTATTCAAGATAAAGCCGCATGAAGCTGAGGCCTGCCTAGCCTTGGTTACATAGCTGAAGACAACCTTGAACTTCTGATGCTTTTGTGTCCACCCTTCCAGTGATGAGACTGTAGTCATGTGTACCTCAAGTACCTTATTTCTGAGGTGCTGATGCCGGAACAAGGGCTTCATTTATCCCAGGAAGAACTCCATCAATTGAACTACATTCCAAGCCTAGTTTCTAGAACTTATGAATCACTCTGCAGAGCGTTTGGTCCAAGCAGCTTGCTTGGACTGGGCTCTTTAGAAATAGGCTCTTGCAGATGTCATGCAGCTAAAAGGGTGTCTTTATAAAGAGAAGAGAGTACATGACCAGGGTGGGGAAGAAGCCTGCCAAGGGGCTAGAGTCACATTGCTACAAGTCAAGGAATGTCAGCATCCCCCAGAAGCTGGAATTACCCAGAGATGAATTACCCTCTCCTGGATAATTTCTGCTGGAGTAAGCAAAGATTGCTCCACAACTTGACCCCAAACTGCCACAGACTGCAGGAGAACACATTTTTATTGTTAGCCAGTGGTAACCTAACCCGAGACTATTGGCATAGTGGGTAGACGGTAACTAGTCCTAGTTATCACCTACCTCTCAGGGCAAACCAGGCATTGTGACTGGCATGAAATGAGCTCATCTCATCTCTACAGCTCTCCTGATGCTACTGCTGTTGCCACCTGCAGATTACAGAGCAGGGTGCTATACTTGAGTAGCGGCAATGATTTGCCCAAGACTCTGTGCTAGGTCAGAGGTGGGGGCCACAGTGTGCATCCAGAATTTCAATCCCAAAGTCCATGGAACGAGCATGAACCCTGCTCCCTCTCATAGTCTCGGGAGACATGGCCATAGATCCAGCAGCAGGAGGAGGCCACTTTGCTGTGAAGGACTCCCAGAAGAATCACCTGTTTTAAAGCCTCAGTTTCCGTGTTCAGTTTCAAGCATTTCTGGAAATCACACCGTGACCCCTGAACTTTTAAGAGTGGGACTGTAGGGGAGGTGGCAACTTGAGGGTGTAAGTTTGGAGTGAGAAGATGGGGACATGGAAGAGAGATAGCAAATGGAGTTGTACAAAGACATCTAGTAACTTCTGTTTCAGGTGAAGATCCCATGGAAAGGCTGTTTATCACATCCTGTGATGACATCCAGAAGATGTGGGAATTACACGCTAGTCCCAGCTCCAACCTGCTTGTGTATGTTGGGAAAACTGTCTACTTCTCCATTGACAGAACGGGATTTGACTCTGTTCTGTTTGCATCACAGAACTATTGTGAAGGTCAAATGGGATTCTACTCACGATAAACTGCTCTACAGAAAGTCTTGACAAGAATATAAATGTGTGAAGATATTCATGGCAGCTTATTCTGTTCCAGCACTCACACACACACACACACACACACACACACACACACACAGTTCCATAAAAGGACCAAACAACAAATATAAACCAAATCATCCAATGAGTCTGAGAATGATTATGTATCATCTCCGGAGAAAAATTGTGTCACCATGAATAAGAATAGTTCTGAAATATGTATAACTCCATTGGAAAGTGCTTGAACAGACTTATTTGTGTAAATACATAGAGGAATATATATGTATATATTACAGGAATTATATATATATATATATATATATATATATATATATGAGAGGAATCTAAAAATCATATCTGCTCTACAATGTGTAAAGTCATTTATAAACAAACACAAGGCTCTCCTAAAAGAAGACAGACTCACAAAGAGCCCAAGGGTTAGAGTGAGGAAGTTTTGAATAAATAAAGATGTTTTAGTGACATTAAATATTTGGGAAATGCAGCTCAGAGAAAATTCAAATAAGGTACACGTGAATGTGCACACTGCACTCTAAAAGGTTGGAGATTTGTCTCACAGTTCCTGCTGATGGGGAAGGTATGATTCATAGGCAAATTTGAAGAGACGGAAGCAATAATGACTATTGGCCAGGTGGTAACAGCTCGGGGCATTAGTTCCTTAGGGGTAGGTAGTGTGGTCCACACTAGCTGGTGTAATAGGAAGTCTTCCGTGGGTCGTCTATACTCAACAGTCGTTACCGTGCTAGCAGTGGGGGTCATTCCTACTTCATGGACTGTGGTTCCTTGCAGGGATATCAATGGTGGCAGGCTCCCAATTCTCACTCCACAGACCAGTGTGTTCCAGCCCCCCACATTGGTCCTCACCGATGGGAAGGGACCAACTCGTGTCCACCAGCCTGGTCTCTCTATGTCAATCAACCAGAGGCTCCCTAGTCCCCAGCATCTCTGATATGTTAGGTCACCCGGTGAAGGGGAATTAAACGTACCTATAGGGTCAAGCCTGCTAATCCGTCATGTCTAACAGCATGAACTAGGGTTATTATTCTGGATTATCCCCCATGACCCTAATAAAATTTTTAAAAAATCCTATGAGATGAGGGAGGCTGGAAAAAAGAACAAGAGAGGTCAAAATGCAACAGATGGACTCGTTTTGCTGCTCGTGAAGGTTGAAAAGAGGAACTGAAGAAATGTCAGGGCTTCTAGAAGCTGAAGAGAGAAAAGGAAACGTGTTTCCCCACAGAGTCTCCAGAACATTTCAGTTCTGCCAGCATCTTAATTTAGGCTCGTGAGACCCAGGTTGTTCTCTGACCTCAGAGCTGGGAGATAATATATACGTATGCATTAAGTGACTCATTTGTGGCTAAGCAGAATAGCGGCATCCATTCCACTGTACTCTGGATGTCTCCAGTTTCCTGGCTGGTCGGCTCTGAAACTCCGACATTGTGGTCTCCTCCTTCAGGGAGGGCAGATGCGGGGGCAAATCCCACCTCAGCTTGAAATTAGTCATCCGGCTCAGTGTAGCTGCTTGCTACCCCGGTGACTAATATTTGCATCGACTGTGACTAACTCTGAAGTCTCTTGTTTAGGTCCCAGATGACGTCCCTAAATAAAGTATGAAGGATTTATACCCATGATGGACAGATCAGTGTGGATCCCCTGATGTGGGAGTCATCCACCCTGTCTCATGGCTGAGGAAAACAAGGCTCAAGAGTGATGGGAGACAAAGCCCCACAGAGAACGGCAGCGTGAGGCAGGAATCCGGGTGGCTGGCCTGGCTCTTCAACTGGGTGCTCAGCTCTGATGTGCCTTCCTCCTGAAGCTGAGGGAGGAATGTCAGCTCAGGGACTTGTTCTCTGTGGCGCTCCACAGTTCTCATGTTAGGAGACCACACATGCTGAGTGTTGCTGGCCACTGTCCTTAGTTCCCATTACGTTACACAGGCTGAGAAGGAGGCCCTCTTCTAAGTGTGTCTAGCAGTGAGCCTGCTTGGGGGCTCCGCAGAGAACGGTCAAGAACTCCCCACACTGTTTTGAATCCTTGGAGATGTAACCCCCTTTTCCAAGAAATCCAAATCCCACTTTTTAAATTGCTCAGTACTGGAAGTCATTAAGATGTGTGTGCTAGTCTAAATGTTCTTTGATTTGAAGTTAAAAATTAAAAAAAAAAAAACCTTCTACTGTAAAGGTGAAAATTCGTGCCTGGTTTTGATGTCAGCTAGACTTTTGACAAAGGGATATCTCTCTGTCACACACACACTTACACACACACAAAACATACACACACATGAAGCACACATACACACACACACACACATACAAATACGAAGCACACACAGGAAGTACACACACACACACACACACACACACACGAAGCACACACACACACACACACACACACACACAAAATACACACACACAAAATACACACACACACATGAAGCACACATACAAAACATACACACACATGAAGCACACACACACACACACACACACACACACACACACACACACACACACACACAGACACAGCACGCATCTCCCCTTTGCTTCCTCTCCTGTACTGATGGCAGTTTTCTATTCCTGAGAACCTCTCTGCAGCTGCCCTAAAGGCCCTGAGAATATTTGTTCTTGTATTTTGGTCAATAAACTCCTCCGACTACGATTCCCACCCCTCTTTCTTGCAAATAACACCACAAAAAGGGTCTGCAGCATTAAAGCAGCCCCGTGGTGTGGAAGAAAAGGCTCCATCGTGAAGGCCAAAGACAAGGACTTCCCCAAGGTCACACACCCAGCTTCATCCTCGTTTCCATAAGCCACATACTTGGGTGCTCAAGCCCCACTTAATGGACAAATTGATGGGCATCCTGGGACTCCCGTTGTTTGTACAATCAGCTGTGAGCGTCGAGGGCGTCAGAAGGGCGAGCGTCTGGGATATTTTAATATTTAGTATTTCCAGACTCAGCAGGCAGTGGGCTAAATCTGTCCGCTGATGGGCAGGCTCGAATTATGAAACCACTCGCGTAGGTGGAGAGGTTGCCCTGAGCCGGGCAAATTGTTGCTAGGGGTGTCTGCTCAAGGTGGGTGGGGGAGGGGTTGCTCTGTCGGGGGCAGGGCAGGCAGGTGACATGTGGGGACAGGTGAGGAGTCACAGATATGCGTCTGGGTCAACGGGGCTGGAAGCTTTCCGCATTCTGTGCTCACCAAGGTGGGAGAAGGCCCATTGGGGAAAGGGGCCCCACGGTATAGGACGAGCCCTGGTTTCTGCAGGGCTGGGGTGAGAATACTCCCTGGTGGCTAAGGTTTACAAAGGAGCTGAAGGGAGAGTAGTTTCCGGGCCTACTCCTGCCACAGATTCTGAAATTTTATCCACCACAGAGGTCCAGTGATGGGGAATGTACCGTGTGTGTTTATCTCGTTGATTGTTAAATAAAGTTCTGTTTGGCCAATGAGACAGCAAGTTAGACAGGACTAGGAGTCAAGGAGGATTCTGGGAAATGTAGTAGAGAAGTGGTGATCCAGGCAGGAAGTGACATAGCAAGGAGACTCGTATTTAAGCAAAGGAAACAGGAAGTACCTTTCTCCCCTTCCTCCTCTGGCAGCACCATGTGAGCCACCTAGCAAGAGAGGGCGCCAGCGGAAGGCATCCTCTATAAGATAAGTCTTATAAAATATATAGATTTATGATAATTAAGACTGAGCCAGCAGATGAGAATCCTAGTCATTGGCCAAGCAGCATTTGAACCTAATACAAGTTTCTGTGTGTTCATTTGGGCCTAACTCGGGCAGGCGTAGAGCGCACACGTGGTAGTGGTGGTGGGGCTTTTGGCAGAAAGATTTATCCTAACAGTCCAGGGTGGTGGTGTTCCCATGAGGCCTAAGGCTTGGAACCAAGCCTGACCCACAAGGCAAGACAATTCTGCAGGCTGGATGTAGGACTTCGGAAAGAGTGGATTTATACTCGGGCTGGGGCTGAGAAGGCAGCTGAACTTTGACAGTAAGATTTGACACAGTGCGTGAATAATGAGCACTTTGTTGTTGCTCTGCCTGTATCTGACACACTAAGCACATCATACATGTTTTCTCAATTCTTTGCATCAGTGCTGCTTGTTCAATATTGCTATTCTCAGCTTTACAGATAAGAGTCAAAGATAAGAATTTAAGTCATGTGTTGTGCTTTTAATGTTTGTGGTAGTTTACAACTGTCACTGCTTAATGACACACGCAGGCCCGTGACACTTGTTTTAAGAGGTACTAGTTTTTTTTTTTTAATATTTATTTTTATGTGCACTGGTGTTTAGTCTGTGTGTATGTCTGTGTGATGGTATCTGATCCCCTGGAATTGGAGTTAAGACAGCTATGAGCTGCTCTGTGGTTGCTGGGAATTGAACTTAGGTCCTCTGGAAGAGCAGCCACGGCTCTTAACCATTGAGCTATCTCTCCGGCTCCCTGTTTCTTTTTAATTTCTATTTTCATCATTTCTACTGGGGAAGCTGAGGCTTACAGACATTGTTATCAATTAACTTTTACAATGGAGAAAACCACACCCAGGAATAGTAACTTAAAACAACCGTTACTTATATTGTTTTGTTTTGTTTCCCAAGACAGGGTTTCTCTGTGTAACAGCCCTGGCTGTCCCGAAACTCACTCTGTAGACCAGGCTGGCCTGGAACTCACAGAGATCCGCCTGCCTCTGCCTCCAGAGTGCTGAGATTAAAGGCGTGCGCCACCACACCTGTATCTGTTATTTACTTTTTAAATGCATGATTGGAGATGTGGCTTGGTTCAGATTCAGGATTCTTCTGGTTGACTGAGTGTGCTGTGCCTTGATGGTCGTGTTTGGCCAGCTAGGACAGAGAGTTGGGGAGTTATGGGGTGCATACGAATGGTGATAGATCCCTGTGTTTCTCATCCATCAGGACACCTGGGGTCTGTGTTGTAATTTACAAAAAGCGGCACAAGAGAGAGAAGGACACCATGAGACAAAGCTTGGGTGGAGTTTTTTTTTTTCTGGGGGGCAGTGAATGGGAAAAGGGGGGAGAGAAGAGGGGAGACAAGCTTCTGGGGACAGGAATGGAAGAAGAGAAGAGAGAGGAAGAGAGAGACAGAGAGAGACAGAAACAGAGACAGAGAGACAGGCAGAGAAGCAGAGAGAAAAAGACGGGAGGTGGGCAGGGCCTTTTTAAAAGGGAACATAGTGAATGTGCACAGGTAGTAAGTAGGGGAAGCTGTAGCCACACTTACTTAGGGGCTGGCTACAGTTGTGCCTGACCACACTTGTGAGGGCGTGGTCAGAGTGAGGTAGTGTGACTGCTTTTGCTCTTTTGGTTTCACTTTTGGGCTTGCTACAGACCGCTGCCACGCCAGCTGGCTAGGTTGCTCTGTAAGTAAGGCTTTTCCCTATTAAATACCCTTATATTTCTACCTGACTCCGTGTTGGTAATTTCCCACAATAGTGGTGCTCTTAGTGGCTGCAGCTGAGGGCGCATCCTGTCAGAACCCCCAAGGACAGGCCAGTGCAGATGCCTGAATACTGAGAGTCTGGGAACAGGGGCAGATGCACAGCCAAGGCCACTGAGGACGCAGTATGAAGCTATTCCCTGCCTGATGGTGAGAATATCTCCAAGCAGCCCCACCTACACCTGTCTGGACAGTTCCAAGGAGTAGCCCTTTCCATGCAAAGGAGTGAATCTCTTCCTCTATCGATCCTAAAGGGCCAAAGATGGACCAAATTCACACCTGGCACCATGGATGTAGATAAAAATACTTAACAAGAAATAAATTGCATTTGTTTACCACAGGCATTATTTTTAATCCAGATCGTAGTTTTCATTAGTCTTGCAAAGGAGAGTAGGGTTAAGCCCAAACAATTCGGCCATGAAACAATTACATGACTAACTCAGCGTTATTCAGTCCTGAAATCCTAAACGCTCAAGGTATAAAATATTTAGCGGTGACTCTAAATCATCTTCAAGATCTTCTCTAGGTGAGGCCATCAGGGTGACAGCTGTGTTTGTGATTCTGCAGCATGATGTATTCTGGATGCCAAAGATGCTCTGTGTTTGAGGAAGAATGAAGATGTTCACGTGGGATTTGTCCTGGACTGAAAAGGCTCCTTCATAAGTGAGATGAAATCCACTATTTTTCAAGAATAAACCAGGTTTCTTAAGTTTCTAGAGGGAGGTGAATTCATTCAATCTGTTAGGAAAGCATTCTGGCTAGATATCTAAGACTCGGTATTCAGAAGGCCTATGGGTGCCACCAATCAATTCACGACCTGATCTTGGACAAATGTCCTGGCAGTTCTAAATTTTCATTCCAACATATCGAGTGGGGGTTGGTAACTGCCATTGAGCAGTGTGTTGAGCTACAAGTATCAGGGAGTCCAATGGACGTTTACTTTTGTTGGGAGATAAAAAATATAAAGTTGGTGTCGGTAACTAGAGAATGCTACTTGAGATAGAGAGCTGGGCTCTATTCCAGTTCCTTGTCCTTCAGCAATAAAAATAGCAGCTACACCTGAGATGAGGAGGCATAGGCAAAGGGCAGGTGTCAGAGGAAAATGCTGACTGAGATTTATCTCCATGATTTTAGGGAAGAAACCCATTTCTTGGAACTCCTCCATCCCCTATAGTCTTTTCCTTATATGTGATTTTCTAGAACTGAATTATGGTCACCAAGCTGCAAAGGAGCCTGGGAAAATGACCTTTCAACTCTGGGCATATTCACTCCTCAATGAAGTAAGAAGCCTGTAGGTTAACAAGAACGATAACTGGAATATGCACAGCAGTCTTGTTTTTTATGTCCTGGAAGGAATGGGGCTGTCATTTGTTGGTCTCTTAGCACTGGCAGAGCAGTGTAAGCTCACTTGGCTAGTCATTCAGTTTAATTCCCACAACAGAAATATAAAGTAAGCACGGATTCTATTTGTATACATAGAGAAAGAGGCACGGAGGAAATTAGGCAGCTTGCTCACATCGACACAGCCAACTGAACTAAACCTAGCACTTGTATCTGCTTGGTCCAAGGGTGAAGGAAATCTCAAGCCATTGTGTCTTATTTTTGTTTGTTTGTTTGCTTGCTTGCCTCCAAGAAAGTGTTTAAAGGTATTCTCTCCCTTTTCCTCATTCTGCAATTCCTAGGTAGGAGGGGTGAGCTCCCACGGTGATGTCTGGGGGCTCCAGAGCTCTTGTGTCAATCTCTGTTCCCCAGCAAGGCTCTTAGTCTTTCCTGATTTCCCACAGCTGGGCTTTGTGGTCAGCCCTTCCTGGAAGGGTCCACACATCTCTAAAACTGGATCCCTTTCTCGTTGTTAGCCTATTGCTAACTTCACGTGTGCCAGTTACACCATGTAAAGGAAACAGAACTGGGCTCCACTGTCCCTGATTCTCAGGAGCAAAACCAGCCAATGTTTGGCCCCTGAACAAGGGATGATGTCATGAGTCAAGAAATGCAGCTTTGGGAGGCTGGTGTCTGTGCTCAGTCATACCTTGCCACCTATTGGCCACCTATTGGCCATGTGACTGGCTCTTTCCTTGATGAGTCCTTAGGTTCCCATTGCAATTGGAAAGACAACAGCTGTTTTCATGTCACTGAGTTGTGAGGACCAAGACAGAGGGGCACTTCGAACAAGGCCTGCCACACAGATGATGCTATTGGGACCTTGGTCAGCATTTGTGGCAAGCCCTTTATCAGACCCCTTTCTGATCAACATGCTTCTCCAGATTCAGTCTTTTGAATTCTGAAAGCTAGGTCTCAGGGTTGTTACATGCAGTTATCAATGGCTGACTTGCTGTCCAACGTGGACCAGAAGAAGAATATTTGTTAAGCTCTCATTTTTCTGCCTTTCTGAAAATAGTGTGAGCTGAGCCTGTGAAGTTGTGTTGCTGGAATTTCCTTGTCCTGCCAGGTCCTGCCACCCTTCTCAGCCCCAAATAAACACACAGAGATGCTATATTAGTTATTAAACTGTTGGCTGATGGATAGGGCTTCTTATTGGCTAGCTCTGTCTTAATTATTAACCCATAACTACTAATCTATGTTTTTCTACATGGCCTTATCTTACCAGAGAATGACTGGCTCACCTTATCTTCCCGGTCTCTACCTGGCTTTCCTTTGTGGTCTATCTCTCTCTGCCTACCTTTCCCAGAATTCTCATCTCATAGTCTCACCTATTTTTCCTGATTCTATTGGCCAAACTGTTTTATTCATCAACCAATAAGAGAAACATATATACAGAAAGACATCCCACATTAGAGTTGTGTGGTACGATGGCAGCTTGCTCACATCCTCCGTGCCTCTTTCTCTATGTATACTAAGAGAGGCAGACTAGTAAACTGTAAGACCACTTCCCTTCAGAGTCGGGGCTGAGCCTGCAGCTTTCACTTCTACCATTTTCCTCAGCACTGACTCTATGCCAGGCACAAGAGGACCCACCTTCAGAAGCAGGCAAGCTCAGGGAACAATTCAGTAGACCTGGGACTCTATTGGGTTTTGGATTATGTAACCCTCCTTGTAACAATGCACTTAGCATCCTCACTCTTTTATGGGTAGTAAGTTGCACATATCCCTCTCCCAACAGTGCATCTAACAACCCCTGACTTCCTTCTGTGTGGGGCTACAGCCTCTCTGAACAATGGGATACATTCCCCCCTCTGCTAACAATAGCCAAGTTTAGTTTCTGTTCCAGTATTAAAGTGTATCCAGCTATGGAAAACAGTTTTGTGGTTCTCAGGAAAGAATCATCGATTTGCCCTCTGATGGGGAATGTACTTCTGTGCATGTTTCTTATTGATTGTTGAATAAAATACTGTTTGGCCAATGAGACAGCAAGTTAGGCGGGACTAGGAGTCAAGGAGGATTCTGGGAAATGTAGGAAAAAGTGCAGTCACCATGAGAGCCTGGGAAGACAGGATGCTTCCGCTGTCATCCGATAAGATAAGTCTTACCAAATATATAGACTTATGATAATTGAGACTGAGCTAGCAGATGAGAAATCCTAGTCATTGGCCAAGCAGCATTTGTACCTAATATAAGTCTCTGTGTGTTACTTGGGGCCTTAACATGGCGGGGTGAGCGGAACTCTGGTGGCCTGGCAGAAAGTGCCCACGTGGCTGCAGGGCTTGGGTGGCTTGGAGTAAAGCCTTATTGTTACACCCTCCAATGCACAGTCATGTATGCAGGTGATTAAAATCAGATGCGTTATGGGAAAAGGCATAAAAGCAGAAAAATGATTTACTACCTAATCTTTTAATCATGACAGAGAACCACCCTAATATGCCCCTTAGTAACCAAATTCATCCTCTTGAGCCCCTTAGTAACCAAATCCCCAAACAATAATTGGTGTCCACTAATACATTCACTATAGCCCACTGTTAATCCTGACCGTGTATCCCTTCCAATCTGTACAGTACTTGTCTCTGGATAAAGTTTCCTTGCTACTTTAGGAATCTGGTTTGAGCACTCACTTTCAGTTCTTTGGATAAGAGGTCAGGAGCCTAAAAACAGCCATCTTAGACCCCGAGTGCTGGTCACACTAAGATGTTCCTAGTCTGTCTTTCCTTGATGTGAGCTTCCTGACCTAACGATGAGAGGCTGAAACCTTCTGTGGCATGATACGGGCTAAGCCTCTCCACTACTTTTGGCTTTGGTTTCCCCTTTCCCTCTAAGAAGCATCTCTGGGGCCCTTTCCAATGCTGCAGTTTTCTGACACTCAGTGGAAGGCATGTTTGGGTTAGGGAAGTAGTGTGCCCAGGAGATTTGGGTCTTGACTTATTCTGTTTGAAGACTGCTTTAATTTATTAGTCATGGCCATGATGCTGAAAATATAACCAGGAAAGCAGAGGCTGAAATTCCATTTCCCCCTCCAAGTGTGGTGCTTAAATAAAATTCAGTCTCTCGGAACAAACCCAGGGGGGTAGAAACAGATAGGGTTTCTCCTGTCTTCTAGTCCCAGAGGATGCTGGAAACAGCAGGGTCTCCCTTCAACCAGATGGGCTTCTGGCTCAGAGTGCCAAATAGACTCAGAAGAGAGAAATTGGTTGCCTAAATCAGGAAAGCCTTTTTGCTGTGATGTCAGCTTATTCTCCCAGCTGACTAGAGCTGGGAGACCAGGCAAAGACGGGGAAAACTAACCACGCTGGGAGACTCTCAAATGTGAGTCGATCGGAGTGATATTTCAAGTCACAGATCATAGTCTGCCAGGAATATAGAACTGGCTGACTGTGGGTCCCCAGGGATAGACGACACACCATCTCCCTTCAGGGCCTCTGTCGGTTTTTCTAGGTGCTATAAACAGTCTTGAATCTCCTCTGCCACCATGCTTCCTTATATGGGACAACCTTGGCATCTCTAGTGACATCCTGTCCTTGGGTTCTTTTCATTTCCCCACTTGGAAGGATAGGGCAGTGCAGTGGGGTTAAGGGGTCATGACCTTTGGACTCAGCCTTCTGTTGCTCATGACAGTGGGAACTTTCATGCATTTCTTGATCATCAAAGGCTTTGGTTTTTCACCTTTGAGATGGGTACAGTCATACCTAGCATCATAGAGAGACTTAGATGTGGTACGAAGTTTTTATTTAATGAACCAGAAACAAAACATGTACTCACAAATGACGTTATTCCTTCTTTCCTGCCCTATTGGTCCTATTTTATATTTATTGTGCCTTAGAATCTGGAGAAACACACACACACACACACACACACACACACACACACACACACACACACACACACACACATATGCAGGCATGCACTCACACTCACACAGAAGTAAATGTCTAGCATCCTCCTGAATGTACCTGCTCTGAGTCTCTGTGAAGCCTGGGAAACATGATGCCCTCAGACACTGTTGAAATGCATGGTTTGCACTTTAGTCTGTCATACAGTAGACAGTGAAAACATTTGCACGGATCCTTCCCATGTGCTCGGATATCAGTTTTCATTGACACCTTGCAGGAGGAGAGGCCCCTTCTGGGCTCGAGGAGAAGGAGGTGGATGAAGTTTTTGTTTTTTTGATAGAGAATATTGTTCAAGAAGGGCACATCCTCATCCTTGGGCACCCAAGCTGGGAACCAGAAGGGCCAGGTCAGAATTGAGAGATTGTTTGCTGGGTTTCTCACCTCCCTTTAGCAATGTGGAGGCTGAAAGATAGGTAGTCAGGCTGGGAAGCACCTTGTGCCAATAAACTTAAGAGATTGGGTGATTCTAAGGTGTTGCCACCACCTCAAATATGCCCATCTGTAGGGTGGGGCGGGGCTGTTGCTTGTGGCTGAGAATGGCTGTTGGGATTCTACTGCTTCTCCATCCTAGTCATAGCTCACAAAGACCCTCAAACTGTGTCTTCTTGGGTTACCCCAGAGGGCAGCTTCAGAAACCTCTGTAGTCTCAGGCTTCCAACATATCTTTGCCATAAGGTTGTTGTTTGAGCATGCTCACACAGAGCGAGCAGTGTCAGGAAGTTGGTGGCATTATTTCCATCTTCATTGTGTCAGGCTCTGGTGAGCACGGATGGGCCCGTTCTGAGATCATTCCACACTATTCTCCACAGTAACTGACCACTGGTTCCCACCCTTCCCCCACACTCACTGGAATCACCCTAAAAATAAATCAGCCGGCCCCAAGCCCATGTGTGAGAGTCCAGTTCTGTGGGGAAGTGTACACGTCTCTGTAGCTCACCTGGCTCAAGGGAATTTCACTGTGGGGGCCATTCTCTCCTTCTGGAAATTTCATAGATAGAGAGAAAGAAGTCGTAGTTGAGGACAGTACTTCCTATGCTCCAGTTTTTAGTGAAAATCGTCAACCCCCCCCCCCTTTTTTTTTAAAGGAAAGGGACACGGCAGGTCAGTGTATCTCATGTTTTAACGGTTTCTTTCTTCTGTTACATGAAGCAGTGTGTGTGTGTGTGTGTGTGTGTGTGTGTGTGTGTGTGTGTGTGTGTGTGTGTGATGCAGTTCTCAACAGGGATGTGCGGAATGGTGGCTTGGGATGGTGCTGATGCTCCTCACTGTACCCGGTCTTGGCTGTCATTCTCGATGACCATGATGCGTCAGTCAGGTGGTTTCTCCAGGGAAATGCAGTTTTAGGTGGAGAAGTGTCAGGTCTGAAAATGCTGAAAATGCTTCACTCCAGAAGGCTGCTAAGAAGACACTGTGTCTAGGTGATACGGTGTCTCTGCAAGCTTGAACTCCTTGATTTTCTTCCCTTCTAATGCCTGGTTGCTTAGCTGTTGGGTTGGTTCTGTGAAATACCAGTGTGCAGTCCCTCCCTCCCTCCTCCCTCCCTCCCTCCCTCCTCTCTTCCCTCCCTCCCCCCTTTCTTCTTTCCTTTCCTTCCTCCCTCCTTCCCTTGCTAAAGTGGATCGAAATTAATGCGGATCGAAATGGAGTCAGAACTAGCTTGAAAACGGATGGTTTATTAGGAAGAACTCTCTCGATGGAGCCAGTCCTGTACATCCAGGCGGGAGAGGGAAAGGAGGTGTTCAAGCTTGGACATCTCTTTCAGATGACTTTAAGGTTTAGTTGGGATAGATATAGTTAAGACGTGACACTGGTAGATTATTATAACTTCTTGTAATTCACCTTTATGCTTGTTAATTATAGATAATTTACACATGCGGCTCTCTCTTCCCTCTCCCGCCTGGCTGTACAGGACTGGCCCTGTCCCGTGAATACTTCATAATAAACCATCTGTTTTCAAACTAGTTCTGACTCCATTGCGATCCGAATTAATCGTGTTTCACATTAGCTGGTGTCAGAAGTGGGATTCGAACCCACACCTCCGGCAGGGCCGAGTGGTGGTATCTGGTGCCACGTGGCTGCACGCTGGCAGTGCGTATGGTGGCTGTAACGGCTAACACGGAAGGGGAGGAGCCTTGGGTATCTAAAAATGGTAGAAACTTTCAGAAGGCACATGGTCAGACCAGACAGCGGAGAGTGCCGAGCTGGTTCTTAGGCCCAGCTGGAATGGGATTGGAGGTGTAGGGTGTGTGCTGGGAGACTGACCTGGGAGGAATGAAAACCCCAGGCGGCTACGGCTGTGGCAGGCTCCTCTCAGCACAAACGGTGTCCGAGAGACTCTGTGGCAATTAGTGCCACAGGTGTTCTTGGCTAGGGGGGTTTGAGGGAAAGGTGAAAGGTTACCTGGGCGCTGATGCGTCAGGGGAATAAATTGTACCAAAGGTCACGACCCACCTGTGGGTTCAGAATCAAAACTACTCCTGAGACCATTTTGTAACGATAAATCTTTCTGCCAGATGCCTGAGCCCGGCCACCACGTGGGCACCCAAAATAACACACAGAGATTAATATTAGGTACAATGCTGCTGGTCAATGACTAGGACTTCTTATCTGTTAGCTCAGTCTTAATTACCAACCATAACTACTAATCTATATATTTTATAAGAACTTATCTTATTGAGGATGCTGGCTGTATGTGTCCTCTCTTGCTGGCAATCACATGGTGACTACAGAGAAGAGAGGAGGAGGAAGAGTGAGACTTCCTGCTTGTCCCTGCTTATATTCTGAGTTGGCCTGCTATATCACTTCCTGCCTGGATCACAAGACTTCTCTTTATTACATTTCCCAGAATCCTCCTCAACTCCTAGTCATACCTAACTTGCTTCCCTATTGTTGGCCAACAGTGCTTTATTGATCAACCAATAAGACATCACCTCCCTCCCTTTTTTTTGTTTCTGGAAACCAAGAACTCCATTTTAAAGGAATTATCCTAGCCTGATCCTAATACTCCTTGGCTATCTGTAGGAAATCACCAAACTCCTAAGTTTCAGGTTTCTGTCTTACAAGACGACACTTGTAATGTCAGAAGGAAGGTCTATACAGCCACTGTTCCACTCTTCTTGCTCTAGGCAGGGCTATTGTGGGTCTTATTTGTCCCTGTTTTAACCGGTGGTGGCTTTCCAATCTATTAAATACTTATGATGTAAGTGACTGACAACACACACCTAAAACCAATGGCTGAATTTGTCTAGACAGTTCCAACATAGTTTTGGTTGGTGCTATTAAACATGACTTGTTGTTCAGAAATTTTATATAAAAATTTTCCATGTCTTGATATTAGGAAAAGAAGAATACAAGAATACATAGTAATGAGATCACAGTACATTAAAAAAAAAAACATCAACTGGGTATCAGCAAAATTAAAAACATGCTCTGTGAAAGACAACATTAAGCAACAAGGTTAAGTTGCAGAACAGGAGAAAATAGTGTGAATAGCATATTGGACAAAAGACTTACATCTAGAATAAATATGATTTTCTTTTTTGGGGTGTCAACACATAGTTTCTCTCTGTGAGGCCCTGGCTCTCCTGTACCTCGCTCTGTAGACCAGGCTGGCTTTGAACTCACAGAGCTCCACCTGCCTCTGCCTCCTGACTTCTGGGATTAAGGGTGTGTGCCACCACCAGGCTGGAATACATAAAGATTTCAAAGCTCAGGGAAAAAGCACCCAAGTTTAAAGATGAATGAAAGACATGGTTTCCAAGAGAGCACCTGGAGGACAAGGCAACATATGAAAAGATGTTTGATATGATTGGTCATTAAGAAGAAGCACGTTAACCCACAATGAATGAAAACACTTGCCTGTCAAGATGGCTCAAATAAGCAATGTGACAAGTGTTGACAAGGATGCAGAACGGGTAGAACTGTCAGAAGCATAGAAAATGCTTCAGGAACATTGGAAGAGATTATTGACAATTTCTTAGTAAGTTAAACACCCATTTACTCCATAACACAACAATTCCACAGCTTGATACTTGGCCTAGAAAAGTAAACCGTGTTCACCCAAAACCTGCACCTGAAACTGTAGTTGGAGCAGCTCTAGCTACAATCACCCTACCCAGGAAATAACTAAAATGTCTTCAGCAGGTGATGGATTGACAAATTGGGGCACAGCTACCCAGTGGAACGCTACTTATGCAGGCAAAGGAGTGGAGTTTGGTGCACAAAGTGAGCACGGCTAAACCTCAAAGGCGTTATGACTAGCTCAAGGAGCCTATCTGGCTTGGAGGATCCATTAGTCTTGCTGGCTAGTCAGTCTAGCTGAGTCAGCAAGCTCTAGGTTCAGTGAGACATCCTGTCTCCAAAAATAGAGTGGGGCGTGGCTTGATGAAGCACCTAACATCAACTTCTGACCTCTCCATGCAAAACACACAGACACATGCAAACTCACTGTGCCAAATACTTGCACACTGTGTATTCATACAGCAAAATATAAAGATTAGGAATTAAGAGAGTTTGGCTGTAGAGAGACAGAGTTCTCTGGTTATGAGAGTGGCTGTATCAATCTATACACGTGTCAGCATTCAGAGAGCACTACATAAGTTCATCAGTTTCCCTCATGATAATTTAAAAGCCGCTTCTCATTATGCAGGGTGAGGTTGTGGTTGCCTGTATTTTGACATCTTGTAGACCTGCCCTGTCTAATACGGTAGACATGAGGCTCTTCTGCCAGGTTTGTGCCAGCCGAGCAAGACATCGCTCAAGTGCACCGTGCACACCAGATTCTTAAATCTGAAGGCTTAGTGTGAAAATCAGAATGTAAAATGTCTCAGGAACATTTTGTGTGTTGGTTACCCATGGAAATGCTGTTTTGAATATACTGGGCTAATAAGTAACACATGATTAAAGTTAATTTCACTTTTTTCTTTCTCCTTCTTAACATGTGGGTGCAAGAAAATTGTAACTGCAATATACAGATTATACTTTTATTGGGAGGTATTGCTTAAGTCGCCACCATCAGGGAGGAGTGGGGAGTTCTGGAATATTCTTTCTGTCGGACGCCATCAGGCGTATCATTAACACCATTAGGGACTCAACAAGGGCCATGTGGACCTGTCTGGAGGCTGCTGCCTCCCCCATCTGTCTGGGGAGGTGAACACAGCTCTACAGCTGCCTTATCTGCTGTTTGGTTGGCTTTGTCACCTTCAGGGGAGACGGGGAAGCAGGTACTGCAGTGGGTCCCTGTGAGGTGGCTAGGATGGCTTAGGTGTGTAAGTTAGGTGTGTGGGAGCACCCAGGGGCACTGAGATGTGGGTTAGAGTTTCGTCTTACAAGTTTGAGTTAGAATTTGAGAGCTGCTCCACTGTGGATCTTTCTTAGTCCCAGGTTTTTAATGTGCAAAACAAAATGAGGTTCTTTCCCTCCTCCCTCCCTCCTCCCTCCCTCCCTCCCTCCTCCCTCCCTCCCTCCCACCCTCCCACCCTTCCATTGTTATTTATTTATTTTTACCTTGTTGAGTGGTTTGTCCCCAGAACAAACAGAAGTACTGGAAACACCTGGTAAACCTTTAGGAAACACTTTTGCTATTTCTTTTCCTCAGGTTGCTCTGTGTGGTATTTGCTCTTCCACCTAGGGCTTGGCCTCTCCTCCCCTCCCCTCCCCTCCCCTCCCCCTCCCCCTCCCCTCCCCCTCCTCCCTTCCTTCCCTCCCCTCCTCCTCCCTCCCCTCCCCTTCCCTCCCCTCCCCTCCTTCCCTCCCCTCCCTTCCCTCCCTACCTTCCCTTCCTTCCCTCCCCTCCTGTCCCCTCCACTCCCCTCCATCCCCTCCCCCGCTCTCTTATATCCTCTCCTTTTCTCCCCCTTCCTCTCTCCCTCACTCCATAGGCACCCTGCCCAGTTTTTCTCCCTGATTCAGCACTGAGAAATGCCAAGGCAAGCATTCGCACAAAGCATGAAGCTGCCTGTCAGCAAACACCCACTCCCTTGTCACTCTCCCCCCGCATATCAGAAACCTGCCTGGACTCCCCATGTGTCTAAGATGGGCCTGGACTCCATGGAAGGCCCTGAACTCTGTTCAGCTCCCCAGCCTGACTCATACACCGCTGCACGGAAACTCCAGGGCTCTGCTCCCTATTGGCCACCTTCAGAGACTGGAGGCTCCCCCAGATGCAACCCACAGCCCCCCAGCCATCAACAGGGGTCATGGCAATGTTCCTGGATTCAGCTTTAAAGATAAAAAAGCCTGAGCTTCCAGCACCGAGTCCATGCAAAAGCTGCCCTTTTCCCTCACCCTCCTCTGCCTCTAGCTCTGACTGGCTTTTATTAAATTATTCTTGTTGCTTGCTTCCTGCAGCTCAGTGTCGGCACCAAATGCTAGGTAGGCACAGAGAAAATGAGTACTTTTCCAGACTTAACAGCTCCGTAAGTTTTCATCAAAGGAACCTATTAAGTGCTTGTCTGGACATGGCTCTGCAGAAAGGAAGTTAAACAGACAGTGGCCTCTCAGGGCTTGCTCATAATAGTGGCCACAGTGGCTACCTGGTGGGGTTGTCTTGATCACCGGCAGGACTTTGAAAGGAGCAAGGTCCTGTCATATCCCAAGTTCAGAGGGGCATGGTTTAAATACCTCAGAAACAAGCCAAGGGCTTGATCTCCAGCCATCAGAACAGACCTCTTCGGAGGAGTGGCAGTGTGGTCTGGTGGTCGAGCCTGTGCCTTTCTGAACCGAACAGTCTAGTTCTGCATCTGGATTTTTCCATGCCAAAAAGTTATGCCTCTTGCGAGCATAACTTTTTGGAGGCCTCAGTTTCTTGCACGACAATTCAGATCACAATACCCACCATTTATTGATCTGCTTGTGGGAGCCAGGTGGTGGAAGTTTTGAACTGAATTAGAAAGAACACCATGCAACAAAATTGCTCTTACCTTCGCTTTCCCCAGTTAAGGGAACTGAGGCTTAGAGAGGATGATAGATTTGACCAGTTGATAGAGCCAATGTAGGAGAAGGCTTTCAATTCGTCCCCTCTACCAAGCCTGTCTCAGGAACAGGGCAAGGGGAATGGAGTCCTGGAGGTGAGGCTTAGGTGACAGGAAGTCCTCAGGGATGCCTGGATATGATTGCAGGTGAGACTGTGTGAACCCAAACCCGTAACCCACAGAGTCTGTTCCATACAGGTACAAGGCTCCAGCCTCAAGGTCAGTAGTTTTTCTTTTGTAGTGATTTAATCTAGAGCCTCCCCGCCACCCTGTCCAATCTTGTTTGCTTTTCCTTATTATTTTAAAAAGTATGTTACTTTATTTTAGGCATATATGCATGTGTACCGTATGTAGACGTGAACACAGATTCCTGCAGAAGCCAGAAGAGGCATAGGCCCTCTTGGTCTGACGGATAGGCAGTTGTTAGCACTTGCCATGGGCTGTGGGAAATAAATCCCAGTGCTCTGCAAGAGCCTTAGTGCTCTTAACAGCTGAGCCATCTTTCCAGCCCGTCTTTGTCTACTTGAGACAAGGTCTTGCTATCTAACCCCCGACTGGTCTAGACATCTCAGTCCTTCTGCCTCAGTCTCCTCATTGTTGGAATTACAGATACAAATATTGTGCTCAGCTTTTCCTAATTGAGAAGTAATTGCCAACTTGTGTGTGTGTGTGTGTGTGTGTTTTCATGTATACAGTCATGATGGGGGAGGTCCTTCTGTGTATAAGTTTGTCTTTTTGGTTCATAAATAAAGCACTGCTGGCCAATAGGGAAGCAAGTGAGGAGGGACTAGGAGAGAAGGAGGATTCTGGGAAATGTAGTAAAGGGAGAGAGTCGCCATGTGATCCCAGGAAGAGAGGACACATAAGGCCGGTGTCCTTGGTAAGAAAAGTCCTTATAAAAATATATAGATTAGTAGTTATGGTTGATAATCGCGACTGAGCTAACAAATAAGAAATCCTAGCAGCATTGTAATGAGTATGACTCTGTGTGTTATTTGGGAGCCCTAAAGCGGTGGCAGAACCCAGGAACCAGAGAGGGAAGTTACAAGAACCTCCTTGCTAGGCAATTTTGTTGTTGTGTGACAACTCTGGAATGGGCTCACAAAACCTTGATGTGGTATAGCCTAGCATACGCCTTGTTCATAGACTATATCCTATGTTTCTGGGCTTCAAGCTGGCTGGCAGGTACTGAATATTCCAAGCAATTGTAGCACATGGTATTTGTGGTATTTGTGTAGTAAAACACGTAAACATAGAGAAGATACGTTGACAACATAGGGGACTTTTCAGCCTTTTTATGTAGCCCCGTGGGACCACCGTCATATGTGTGTCTTGAATGGCTCTGTGACACAAGACTATGCTGCATTTCTTACGTTAGGAATGACTTCTGCTCACGAATGTGCATGGAAAACCCCGGGGCACCAGCTCAGCTCTAGTGATTCAGGGAAATAAGTGTTGAGAGAGCTGGCTTTGTAGTCTTTGCTATTTCCTCCATGACTGTACCAAGGGCACCTGATTTTACAGGGCTCCTCCAAGACCACTGTAAAGAGCATTTAACCTCACCTGTCCTTAGTAGGCTGGGCAGTGCTCAGGGCTAAGGGCTTCCATCAAGGATCTCAAACATTCGGGCTTATTGACAAACGTTCCTATGACTTTCTAGCCATCTGACACTGGAAAAACTACTTGATGCCTATGAACTGGTTTGGCTGTCTACAAAACACATACTATTTATAGCTTAGGATTAAAGATTTTAATTGATAAAAGGAAACCCACCCAGCCCAGAGTCTGGCATATACTGTCCTTTACTAGATATTGGCCATTGTTGTAATATATCATATCTGAATATAAGAAAGAATAGATGACATTGTTGTTTGCCATGCACTCTTGTAAGGCCTATGTGTGTTTTAACATATTCAATCATCTTTATAGTTTTATGTCACAGGTGCTATTATCTCAATTGTACAGATGACAAAACTGAGACCTAGAAGGGCTTCTTTATCCGGACACTGTGAGCCCACCTAGCAATCAAAGCTTTACTCTATTACCATGTGCATAGTGTTCTCCAGCGGGGGACCGTGTCTATCATCTTCTTGGACACATGGTATTCTCTTAAGGTTACAAATGTTAGCTAGATATGAGTTGCCTGGAGCATCACAATGGGATTGTTTCCAAGGCGAATCTTGGAATCAGGTAGCAGAGAATGATGTGATTAATTATGATTCTTGCCTTGAGCAAGAGTTGGCACTATTAGCACAATATATTTGGTAACCCCATTCTATGAAATGCCTAGAGCACGGTGGGTTTAGTCAATTTATTAACAAAGGAAGTCCCAGCCGAACAGCTAAGCCATGGACTGCTTTCCCCATCTTTCAGTATGTTTCCCAGTTTAAAACCAGATCCTGGTTATGACAGCACATACCGCTTGTCCAGTTAGCTTTCCTGCCTGGAGATCAATGTTGACTGCATATCCTAAGTCCCTCTGGCAGGCATACATTTAGTTGTAAAACCATAAAAATATCAGCTGCAGCAAATGTTCTGTTAGTCCCACCCACGTTGCCATCCTCAGCTGGGGGTGCAGAGAGAAGCTGGAGATTGGCACAGCCATGATGGTAAGGGGTTCTGATTGTGGAGTTCGATTACTCTACAAGGAAGAGCCCATCAGATGCCCCGAGGGAGTCAGCCAGCAGGGAACTCAGCTGCACCATGCACTGCTGCTGTTGACGGAATTTCCTGCAGAGTTTGTAAGACCCCCGGAAGCTCAGGCCTGCAGGATCTCAGCCCAGGACCTTGGTCACCCCAATCACCAGGTGGAGTGGAAAGCTTGATGCAAACTGCACGAGGCTTTATTGTAGTTGTTTAACGAGCTAACCCCATGTTAGCCTTCCATCCATCCACCATGGCGGATGGCTAGAAAGACAGCTCGAAGTGTCTGCATAGAGATCTTGTAGGGCAGCGTAAGGGGAGTGTCTAGGGGTACGCACAGGCTCAGGATTGGTGTGCCTCCAGGCTTGGAGGGCTTGCCCTGTGTTGATTGGTTAACTGGTTGTTATGGCCCATAGGCCCTCCCAGGGTGGTTGCTATGCTCTGCGCGTCATTGCTGTGCGCTTGTCCATAAAGCACACCCAGAACCGTAAAGCATAGCACCCCCAGCTAACTTCTGATTGGTTCCTTGTCACGAGGCAGGCATTTGACCTCTTAGTGACCAAGACAAGGTCATGGCAAGTATGTGTTCAGCTGTTATGGCTGCTGAAATGGGGGGCTGGTCCCTTCAGTAGCCCTTTCGGCACTATTCAGTGAGATGTTCCCTCTTCAGTTAAGCCTTACTGGAAATATCCTATAGACAAACCCCGGGCTGTGCTTTTATGGTGATTTCAAATCCACTCAAGCAGCCAATGAAGATTCACCACCACAACTGGCTTCCTACTGACGGTATGAAGGTTGCAGGCAAGAGGCTGACTGATCTGTGTTCTCCTTTGGAAGTTTGCCTCCAGGAAAGTTGGCTTTGAATGTCGGGAGTGAGGAAAATTCCATTACGAAATTTCCAGCAGTTCCAGGAACCAGGAGCTCCCGTCTGCATTGAATATCGGATGCTAACTGATTTGCTATTGAATGACATGGCCTCAGTGTGGAATGTCTCCTAGTTTGCATCTCTACAGAACTAAGCATTTGAATAGGCCTGCACCTGGGTGAAGGTGCTGGGTTTGTAAGTAACAAGTGAGGACAGAGAGTTAGGAGCCATCGAGGAGAGAGGAATGAACAGAAGGACAGAAATGGCCTCCTCGTAGCGATAGAAGCATGGCTAAGAAACAGCCAAAAAGATGCTAAATAAACAAGATACTCCAGTTTTACAGCATCTAAAGATGACAAGATGCCTGTGTTTGGTCTTTATCTGGGTTGCTAGGAGGTTCCAAGCCCACACTCCCCCACTCAGACAGAACCTCATGGCTTCGGTGGCTTAGGGCAGAGATGGCCCGGGCCACGACATTTGAACCTTGTTTAGCTTGCTGACAGAATTCTCTTTCTTCCAATGGAATGACTGTGGCCCTGAATTTTGGCTGTCTGCTGGTTAGATTCCACTCTTAGGTTCTGGATATCACTTAAGTTAGCTGGAAATCCCCCGCCGCCATGCCGTATGGACTTCTCTGGCACACCTATTTGTTTTGTCTAGATGGCATCAGGGGTCTGTTTCCCTTGTCTGCCAATACAGTATTATGTCACAGAGTGTTAGTATTGAGGTTGACTCACCTTGTTCATTAGAAGCTGGTCCCAGGTCTTGCTCACTCACAAGCGAAAGGCTAGGACAACAACCGAATAACATGTGTTAGACCCCCGGAAAACTCAGGCCTCTGGAATCCCAGCCCAGGACCCAGGTCACCCAAATCACCAGGCGGATTAAAAAACTTGCTGCAAACTGCACGAGGCTTTATTGATTTTTTTTTTAACTTGTAGGGCAGCGTAAGGGGAGTGTCAGGGGTACGCACAGGCTCAGGATTGGTGTGCCTCCAGGCTTGGAGGGCTTGCCCTGTGTTGATTGGCCAATTGGTTGTTATGGCCCATAGGCCCTCCCAGGGTGGTTGCTATGCTCTGCGAGTCATTGCTGTGTACTTGTCCATAAAGCA
Source organism: Cricetulus griseus (assembly GCF_003668045.3). NCBI lineage: Eukaryota > Metazoa > Chordata > Mammalia > Rodentia > Cricetidae > Cricetulus > Cricetulus griseus. Next base: position 30,066,550 of record NC_048603.1, read on the forward strand.
CACCCAGAGCTGTAAAGCATAGCACCACCAGCTAACTTCTGATTGGTTCCTTGCCACAAGGCAGGCACCTAACCTCTAGTGACCAAGGCAAGGTCAGAAAAACACGTGTCCGGCTGTTATGGCTGCCGAAATGTGGAGCTGGTCCCTCCACATGAAGTCAGAATCATTGGGGTCCCTGTAGAGTCTTTCCCACAGGATGAAGTGACAAGCAAACATAACAATACTGTAAGTTGCTACGAGAGGAAAGATTCCGAGACAAAGAAGCATGCGTTGGTTGGAGTGCATGATGCCAGAGAGGATGCCCTAGAGGAAATAACTTTTAAGTGGAAATGTAAGGATGGGTATAATTAGCTACTACGATCCAGATGTTAGTTTATGTTCTTTTTATTACCATATGGCACTCAGAATGGGAAAAAATAATTCTTTAGATAAAGACTTCTCATTCCTGAACACAGCAGTAGTCCTGTACTTGCTATGGAGACTCGCCCTCAGAGTAGGCTTCTGGTCTCAGGTTTGGAAGTAGAGGCAAAGACCAAGTCTCTGGGGGTGTTGGGGGTTCTGAGTGGGATTTCAGGGATGTCTCTGTCAAGTCAGTGTTGGTTCATATATGTCCTCATTTGGGGAGGGAAGCTGGTGGTGGCTGCTTGGACAGAGTGGGAAATCCTCCGTCTGCTCCAGATGGTGCCTATGGGTGAATATATAGACTTCCTTCCCCACATGGATATTTAGGAGCAATAATACTTATCACTCAAGGTCATGTTACAGTTTGCTGAGCTTTTAATAGGAGCTATTTGCTGTTACTAGGCATCGTGTGCCATGTTTCTGAACATCTGCTATGAGATGGGCATTTGTTCAACCCTAAGTGCTTGGATTTCTCCTCATCATCTAACAGCATCAGATGAGATGGCAGAGAAAGGGAGGTTGCTTTCGTTGTTCCTCACTCGCTAGTCAGTTCTCATTGTCTTGCATACTCTACCTTATCTGATGAGGAACAAGATCGAACCTGGGATAGGTTATTAACTGGTAATTTATTAAGAAGGTATACTCACACGAGGAGCCAGTAACCAGATTTGGCACTGCTAGAAGTCTGGTCCCAGATGCTTCCAAGACCTGGCCTGAACCCCAAGTGAGACAGAGCGCCTCCTGTTCTCTCTCTTTATCCTACCCCTCAATGTACCATGCCAAATGGGCATGGTCAGTGGAATAGGTATGCAGGGTCTCTCCCTACACTTATCCCTTATAACAGTGGTTCCCAACCCATGGGTCTTGCCCCTTTGGGGTCACATATCAGATATCCTACAAATCAGATGTTTATTTACGTGACGATGCATAATGGTAGCAAAATTATATAAGTAGCGATGAAAATAATTTTATGGTTGGGGGTCACCACAACGTGAGGAACTGTATTAAAGGGTCACAGCATTAGGAAGGCTGAGAACCACTGCCTTATAAGGAATTTGCTATGACTGTGGTAATGTATAGCATCGTTACTGCTTTGATGGTTCACGTTGACAGGATGCAGAATTACCCTGGAGACAAATCTTCGGGCATGTCTGTGGGGATTTTCTGACTGGGTTCCTTAGGTGGGAAGACCCACCATGAGTGTTGACAGCACTGTGCTATGGGCTGGATCCTATACTAAATGGAGAAAGCAGGCTAAGTGCTTGTTTCTCTGTGTTTCCTGACTGCAATGGAATGCCATTAGTTGTCTCATGCTTCTGTCTTTCCTGCCATAATGTGAGCCAAAATGGCCCCCTCTTTCCCCCAGTTGCTTTCTTCAGGTATTTTTTTCACAGCAATGGGAAAATTAACTAACACAACCACCCACTGTAACAATAAGTCTTTCTACGAAACTGCCTGAGCTCACTACATTAAGGTCCCAAGTAACACACAAAGACTTATATTAGGTACACTGCTGCTGGCCAATGACTAAGATTGCTTATCTGCCATCTCTGTCTTAAGTACCGACCATAATTATTGATCTATATATTTTATAAAGACTTATCTGATTGAGGATGCCAGTGGCATGCGTCCTATCTTCTTGGCACTCACATGGCGAATCCGTGCCTTTCCTACATTTCCCAGAATCCTCCTTCTCTCCTAGTCCTGGCTAACTTGCTCCCCTATTGGCCAACAGTGCTTTATTTATCAGCCAATAAGACAAACATACACACAGAAGGACCTCCCCATCAATTAAATTTTCTGCCATCTTCTCTCACTCAATCATGAGAACCAGGGCATCTTGGTGACACTCCTATCTGTTCTCATTTGCACTTTACCACCTGATCTTTCCTTCGGGCCAGCCTGACAGCATTCAGTCCCATCTCTTCCCGAAGTCACTTCCTCTACTCTCTGCGTCATGTAGACGGTGCCTAACACGGGTAGTCCAGCCCAGCCCATACACCATTCTCTTCATAACTCCAGTCTTATGAGTCTACACCGCCTCTCATAAATGAATTTTAAAATTTTAAACTTTATTATACAAAGTTGCAAATAAAAATTCACATACCCAAATTAACCAAACCCAAAGAACATACAAATCAATAAAGTTATGCATACAAAATTCCAACCCTTTATCTTCTTCTAAATTTCCAGCTTAAATTTCCCTGTGCCCTGACCTCCACATTTATTAACTTCAGTGACCTATAGAGCAGTAACCTTATTGCTTTTCACAGAGCCTCATTTTCTTTGAGTCCCCATACCCTGTTTGTCTATCTAATTTCACCATCCTTCAATACAATCACTCTCTTGCGTGCGGTCTCAACAGACTTCCCCTTTCGTTTCCTGGGAGGTGGTGGCAGAAACCTCAGCTATTGTTACACCCAGCTCTCAGCAGTCTCTCCATCTCCAGCCCTGAGCTGCTTGTGGCTGGGGGAACAAATGGATGCTGCTTTGTGACACTTACAGGTCCAACTACTGCTTTGCAGGGACACACTTGTCTATGTGTTCTGTCTTCTATAAGTCTTTTCTAGCCCTGTCTTATCTCCCCATACTGCTACGATTCTCTGTCAGTTGACAAGCCTGACTTCTATTCTAGGAGACAGAAAAGACTCTGAGGACTCTCATGACTCCCGGATCCCCCAGCTTTGGATACACACTCTGCCTTCTCTTCTGTTACTCATATTACTCTTGTCTAAATTTCCACGTGCCTTTTTGGGATGGAACTCTTTTTCTTTGTGCTAAATCACACTCCCTCCTTTCTAACAGTCCTGCCATTGGTGAGTTTTGATCTATTCTGTAAACAGTCATTAGTTGCTCTTTCTCGTCAGTAGAAGGCATGACTTCATTTGTCCTCGTGGCATCTTTGTGTTTCTGGTTCCCTTCACCTGCCATGATGTTCCAGAAAAATACTCACATAGCTTACCCCTTAAAGAGATTTTGTTCTTGCACAAATAACGGCATGACTGCGCTATTGAGAACTGCAAAACTTCCTCCTACTTAGTTTCGTTTTACTTTTGTTTTTAGATTTAGTTGGCTTTATTTAAGGTGTGTGAGTATATATACCTTCATGTATGTATGTGTGCCATGTGTGTGCATAGTGCTACAGGATGCTAGAAGATCCCTTGAAACTGGAGTTACAGACAGGGATAAGCTGCCATGTGGGAGCCAAACTTGGATCCTCTGCAAGAGCAATAAAGTATTCTTAATCTCTGAGCCATCTCTCCAGCCCCAAACGCCATTTTATTTGACTTCATAGTACTGGCCGTTGCTCAACAAGCCGTGTGCCTATTTTGCTTTCCATTTGATGCTTTGGTGTTGTGATATTTCATTTTTCCATTGCCGTATTCTTAGCATGCAGCCTAGTTCCAGACCTGTAATAAGCCTGCAGTGAATGCTTGTTTAAAAAAATACCACGTGCCCTCTGTTTCTCGGCATTTGTTCTTGTTCATGGTAGTGGTATGGTTTTCCGTACTGAAAGTCAGCCATTCAGAACATCACCACCTCCGCCTCTTTCTGGGACTTTTCAGAGCAATGCTTCTTCAGATTCAATGTCCCCTGGCAGCACGGGAGGATCTTGTGAACACAGGTGACAGTTGAGCAGGTCTCTTGTGGCATTGCCTTTCTCAGAGAGCCCATAAATGACAGACATGCAATGGATGCAGTTCACACCCGGAGAAGGAAGTCTAGTGTGCTCATATTAAATCTCGCTCTTCTTTTAAATGGAGCATAAATATTTACACAGTAATTCATGTATTTACAGTGTAAACATGGTCCAGAGTTCAAGCAATCCTGTGATAAGTGCCTCCTTAGCCACAGGTTGCATCGTTTGCATAGACGGTTCCATTCATCTCTACACACACATGTTCCAAGAGGGAATGTTTCAACTAGGCTGTTTCATGCTCATTGCCCATGTTTGGGTAGAATTAATCTATTCTGAGCTCATGTGCAGGAATATTGTGACTGATGAGAGTGTCTTAGCAGTTTGCCATATTATGATATGAATCAATGAAAAGACAAGTCCTGCCTTTTGCTCCAATTATTGTCCTGTTCCTGTTTCTGGTTCTGTCTATAGAACAACATAGTTGCTGTGACAGGCACACTAACAGCTGGTTTTAAAAGTCACAGCAGGGTCCTTCCTGCATAGTTTGCGTGGCTTATCCATGTGGGAACGGAGGTCTATCTAGCTTATCTTTGCCAAAGGCTTTCTTCGCACACACAGTCTCTCCCTTTTGCAAACTGAGCTAAGGTACCTAATGTTTGATAGAGAGCATTGATATACTCTTTTCACCCGAGGGATGGATAAAGGCCTGGGCCAGAGGAATTGATCCAGTGTGTATCAGCATCATCAACTTGATTGGCAGCCAACATTTACTGAGGGATTAAGAGGCGGGGACACAGGGATAACTGTCTGTCTCATTTGTTCTTTACAAAAGCAGTCAGGCCCTAAAGTTATTTATTATTATTATTATTATTATTATTATTATTATTATTATTATTATTATTAATGTTATTATTTTGTTTTTTTGAGATAGGGTTTCTCTGTGGCTTTGGAGGCTGTCCTGGAACTAGCTCTTATAGACCAGGCTGGTCTCGAACTCACAGAGATCTGCCTCCCGAGTGCTGGGATTAAAGGCGTGCACCACCACCGCCCGGCAGCCTGTGTCTTTTTATAGGTGAGTTAAGACCATTACTATTGAGGGATATTGATGACCATTGCTTGTTAATTCTTGTTTGTTTTGGATTTTTTGTTGGTGTGGTATTGTGTGTGGATTCCTCCCCCCTTTTTCTTTTGCTGTTGGTAAAGTGGGACTATCTATGGCCTATGTTTTTGTGGGTGTAGTTAACTTCCTTGGGTTGGAGCTTTTCTTCCAGAACTCTCTGTAGATCTAGAGTAGTGGATATGCATTGTTTGTTTAAATCTAGTTTTGTTATGGATTATCTTGTTTTCTCCATCTATGGTTATTGAAAGCTTTTCTGGGTATAGTAGTCTGGATTGGCATCTGTGGTCTCTTAATGTTGGTAGAATCCAGGACCGTCTGGCTTTCAGAGTTTCCATGGAGAAGTCAGGTGTGATTCTGATAGGTTTGCCTTTATATGTTCCTTGGACTTTTTCCTTTGCCGCCCTTAATATTCTTTCTTTATTTTGTATGTTTGGTGTTTTGATTATTATGTGGCAAGGAGACCTTTTTTTTTTTTTTTTTTTTTTGGTCCAGTCTCTTTGGTGTTCTGTAGGCTTCTTGTACTTTTATTGACATGTCTTTCTTTAAGTTGGGAAAGTTTTCTTCTATGATTTTGTTGAATATGTTTTCTGTCTGATTGAGCTGGGTTTCTTCACCTTCTTCCATACCTATTATTCTTAAGTTTGATCTTTTCACAGTGTCCCATATTTCCTAGACATTTTATGTTAGGGATTTGTTGGACTTAAGATTTTCTTTAGTTGATGAATCTATTTCTCCTAGTGTACCTTCAATGCCTGATTCTCTCTTCCATCTCTTCTATTCTGTTGGTTATGCTTACATCTGTAGTTCCTGATCATTTACCCAGCTTTTCTTTCTCCAGCATACCCTCAGACTGTTTTTTTAATTGTCTCTTTCAGCTTTCAAACCTTGCACTGTTTAAATTGTATCTTGCAATTTTCGTTTTGTATTTTCCTCCATTTCTTGAATATTTTTTGTTTTTTTCTTCCATTTCTTTAAAGGAATTTCTCATTACCTCTTTGAGGGTCTCTATCATCTTCATAAAGTTGTTTTTAGAGTCGTTCTCTTCTGCTTCACCTGTGTTGGGATGTTCAGGTCTTGCTGGTGTGGAGTATCATATTGATAGTATCTGGTAGTATCATATTGATCTTTCTTTTGTTGACTGTGTTCTTATATTGTTGTCTTCCCATCCCTTCTTCCAGTGGGGTACCCATGGGGTCTCTCCCTATCCCGGTGGGTGGGTACAGTATGAAGGTTCTCTTCCGGTGGGTGCAAGCAGGTCCAATACTCTGATGGCTCTCCTCTTCCAGTGGGTGGAGGAGGGACTAGTACTGCTACTTTGGCAGGCTCTGGATGCGCTGTTTCTCCGGGATGGGTCTCCCCACCCTCCCACTTGCAGGCTCCAAGCCTCAGGTGGCTCCAAGCAGGGCACCGGCCTAATTGTAGTTTTCAAAGGTGGGGATCATTACTCTTCTGCAAGTAGAAAGGTATACATATCAGAGATTTTATTAAATTTATTAAATAATAACAGAACTAGCAAGAAGCTAAAATTGATCCAATGATCACTTATTTATTTTTCCTTTTAAAATTAGTTTGCCCACCTCTCCATTTTGAAGAGTATATTGATGTGTATTTTATGTTATAGCATGTACAGATTATATAGTCACTGTCATAGTCAAGACCCCCAAACTCTCTACTAAGCGTATAAAGCCTCCATGTTCTGTCATGGTCATCCTAGTCTCCCAAACCTGTTCTTCTGGGCTTTGAATTATCGCTGTCATCTAATGGCTCATGCATTAATCACAGATGACATAGCTGGGGTGGCAGAATCTTCAGCAGGTGGGCATTGTTGGAGCAAGTATGTCATTGGAAGCATGTCCTTGAATGAGGCATTGGGACCTTAGCCTCCCTTCCCCCTTTTTCTTCATCCCTGCCTTTCTCCCTCCAATTCTGCCCTCCTGGCACCCTGAGTTAAGCATCTTTATCATATAACATACTCCATACCATGATGAGATCTTCCTTGACATGGCTCCAATATGACCAACACAAATGGCTAAAGTCTAAAACCTCTGAAAACAGAAGCCACAAGAAATTGTTTCTCCTTTAAATTGTTTATTTCAGGTATTTTTTTTAGTCACAGAGATGGAAAGTTGGCTTATATAGGTCTGTTTTTATAGTTTTGCTGCTATTTGGTGATATTATTGTTCTGTGATTTGGATATGACTTAAGTGCTCCTGTATTGGAAGATGGTCATGTACTGTGACACTGTGAGAGGTTATGGGACCTTTAAGAGGTCATGAGGCTGGCCCCTCATTGCTCTCTGGTTTCCTGTCCTGCGGTGTGATTGCTCACACATGTGTTCTTGCCATGGCGATGCTGTCCAGCATGAGGCTTCTGTTGGAGCTGAACAGAAGCCTGTGGGTGTACGCCTAAACCTTCATCGCTGTGATCCAGGGGAATTTCTTTTCTTTATAAGGCATTTACCCTTAGGCATCTTTTTATAGCAATGGAAAACCGACTTGTCTAGAAGCTATGCAGCTCTTTGTGACTTTATTACATAGACTCAGTGCCTTTGAGACTCACCCCAGTGGTCACACGTATGGGTAGTTACTATTCTTTAGTTTTGAAGTATTATATTGAACGTATATACCAGAGAGTGTTTTCCCATTCACTTATCAGTTAATACATACCCTCCAAATATTTTGTTATTATGAACAAAGTAGCTATGCATATTTGCATATGGGATTTTGTTTACATTTCTCTGAGATAAATATGCAACGATTAGGCTATATAGGAAGTGATTAGTTTCATAACAAATTGTTGCTGGGCGTTGGTGGTGCACGCCTTTAATCCCAACACTCGGGAGGCAGAGGCAGGCGGATCTCTGTGAGGTCGAGGCCAGCCTGGTCTACAGAGCGAGTGCCAGGATAGGCTCCAAAGCTACACAGAGAAACCCTGTCTTAAAAAAAAAAAACAAAAAAATTTGTTAAACTACTTACAATGGTGGCTATCATTTATGTTCTTATCAGCAGTGTGTGCAAGACCCACTTTCTCTGTATCTTCATTAGTGTTTACTATTTCATTATTTATTTTTAAATTTTCTGAGAGATATGTAGGAGCATGCTTTTGTAGCTTTTATTTGTGTTTTCCTGCTGGACACTGATATAAATTTTCCTGTGTTTGCTAGCCTTCTGTCTCCTTGGTGAAGGATCTGTTCATGTCTTCTGGCCATGTTAAAATTGGATTGTTTGTTTTCCTGTTGACTTCTGGGAATTCTTTTATGGTATACATAGCATTTGTCAGATGTGTGGCTTCCAAATACTTCTCACCTGGGGGCTTTCTTTTCACCTTTCAATCAGTCTTTCACAGTCAACTATAGAATTCTCACTTTGGAAAAGCCCAGCCTTGCCTTGAGAGTCCTCACTCTGTTGGCTACTGCTCCTGAGGGTAGGCTGGTGAAATCCCATGTGGGTGAACCCGCTCAGGTTTGTCACAGCTCACCCATCATGGCCTTGGCACCATAGGGATCACTAGTGAATATGTTTCAGGACATCACAAAAATGCTCCCCACAGCCAAAAAGAATGTCCACTACTGACAGAATAATTTCAGGGCAAGTCATTGCTGACCTAGGAAATGACTCTATGGTATCCTTCCCTTTTAGAATATTTCAAATGCGCCTTCTTCATTGTAGAGCCAGATCTGCCACTCAAATGTTAGGAAGCTCTCCAGCCATTTCATCCGAGAACATAGCAATTGGCAGACTCATATTACCAATCCCAACAGCCACAGCACACATCTGGGGTTTGAACTCTGAGCAGCCCCAAATGTGACTTGTTCAATGTTGCCAGATGAAAGCTGGATCCTTTCAGGGACTGCTCAGCCTGTCTGGGCCTGGGTGGTGCTGCCATGGAGATCATAAATATGGGGGCTTTATGACATAGTGCATGGATTTCAATTCTCCATCATATGTAAATTTCCACCACAGGGAACAAGATTAAAAAGAAAATAATTATGCATCAGTTATTTTCATTCTGGGTAACATAAGCCTTTGATTCCTTTTGGGTAAAATAAGCAAGGCTGTCCTGTCTCAAACACTCACTAGTACATTTTGCAGGCATTTCAGATTTGCCTGTTATTTTGTCCTAACACATACACTGAGATATGTTGCCAACAGAATAACTTTCCTTACACATACAACACAAGCTAACTGCTCAGACATGATGAGTTAAGTAAATTGTGTTAAACTCAGTTTCTGGAAAGGACAGGAGCTGTCATCACTGTTGCTTTTTCATATCCAGATGGTACCCTATGTCCTAAGAACACCTGCCTGTGGGCCCACAGAGAGTTGAAAGCCACATGCATAGATTGGGTCTCTACAAAGTGGGGAGAGAACGAAGAGAGGGTACCCATCAGAGGGCATTTGATGCTCGTGGGAGTGGGGCTGTTGCCAGTGCTCTTGGGTGCTGTCTCTCACTGATGGGGGATGTCCTTCTGTATATGTGTTTCTCTTATTGTTTGAGGAATAAAACACTCTTTGGCCAGTAGAGGCAGGAAGACAGGCAGGGCTAGGAGATGAGGAGAATTCTGGGAAAGGTAGGCAGAGAGAGATGGAAAAGGGTTGCCATGTAGAGACCAGGAGGTAAGCCAAGACCACAGGGAAATACATAGATTTATAGAAATGAGTTAATAATTAAGAGGAGCTAACCAATAAAAGCCCTAGCTATTGGCCAACAGTTTAATAATTAGTACAGCATCTGTGTGTTTATTTGGGGCTTAGAAGGTTGGCAGAAGCGGCAGGACAAGAAACACCAGCAACAACTCACCCCTGGTGCTGGGCCAAGTAATGGCTTAAAAATGTGTTTTGTGGGTATATGAGTGAGTGAATGAGTAGATGCAGCAGGTTCTCTTAGTTCTTCAGTTATCACAGAGTTGAGGGACATCAGAAACAGATTTAGAGAATCTTCAGGAATTTTTGGCTGGTATATATCCTGACTTGGATGTTCCTAGTAGTAATATTTACTTATAATTCAATATTCTTTTTCAAAGGTAGCTCTCTTTTCCTTCCTTATCTTCAGAATGATTATCCAAGTCCTTCATAGACTGGGATATCTTTCTTACCTTGATCCCATTTCTTTTTCTATATCCTCTCTAATTCCTTTTCCCTCTTATTCATTCTCTTAGGTCATGCACAGATTCATTCCTGCTTTCTCTTTTCCTACGTGTGCTTTAACCACTGCCAAATACAGGGCCCACCCCAAGTCCTCACAACTCACCCAAAGTGACACCATCAACCCCCAATGTGTTACAAAGTCAGGATACAGCACCATTCTATTTTAGTGAGATGCGCCTTGGCTGCTTTTGGAAGAATCACCCAGGCTCTTACATGTTTCCTTCCTGTCTGAGCTACCACTTGATTCTTACTTCGTTCCTAACTCTGACCATTCTTTTGCCACACTTTCCCATGGTCCTTGGAGTTCCATCACTGTGTGTCCATTCCACAGTTCTCCTTACATGAACCCTGCACTTTAGAACGTGAACATTGTAGGGTGGTATCCAGGCCACCTAATATTCCTTCCGACTTCTGTTAGCACTGTCAGGAAGAATGCTGTCTTTTCTTGAAGATGATTAGTTTTAAAATATTTATTATTATTAATGATTATTGTTGTTGTTATTATTTGTGCAGGTGTTTTGACTGGATGTAACCGTGTGTGTGTCTGGTTACTGTGGAGGCCAGAAGAGGACTTTGGATCTCCTGGAACTGGATTTACAGACAGTTGTGAACCTCCATGTGGGTGGTGGGAATTGCACCCAGGTCCTCTGGAGGAGCAGCTCAACAAGAGTGCTCTTAATTACTGAGACGTCTGTCCAGCTCAGACAATGGACTTTTAAGCTAATGCTGTCAGAGATCCTGTTCTCTAAGCAGAAAGCCTGTTTGCAAATGAAATCAAGATGGGAACACAGAATAGAAAGATGTTTATGGTTTGAATATGGAGTGTCCCCAACAGGCTCCCGCTTGGCTTCCAGTTAGCGGGTCTTGGCTTAGTGTCCAGCCAGATAGAAAGCACCCCTCCCGTGTCCAGTCACTGTGTGTCAGGCAAGCAGAGCACCTCTGTACTTGCATTTAGGCTCCTGCTTCCTTTGTTATCTCTGGCCTAAGCTGCAGGCTCAGGGCTTCTGGACACAGCATCACAGGGTTTTGAAAGCAGTCCCCGGAAGCATTTGGAGACTTCCTGTGTCGGGTGCTCCTATCCGCCTGAATTGGCGCCCATGACTTACTTCTTGCCTCACTCCCAGGCTTTGGCTCATCTTGATCCTCTGTGTAGAACCACAGTTCACACCCTTCTTTGGACTTCATCGTCACCTCACTGAGTCCTTTCAGTTTTTGTCTAAGGAAGGCGTGCCTCCTCCGGCTTGCATCTTCACAACCAGCATGCATGCCAGATCGTGTTGACTGTGGTGCTTGCAACCAACCTCTCAGTCAAGCCTGAAAATACCCACCCTCCTTTCCCAGCATGCCTTGTTGCTAAGGTCTAGGGACGTGATCTCATTCCGCCCCAAGGAATAATATGGGAACCAGGCAGCAGGATTCTTAAGAAAGCTTTTTCCCCATGACAACAAAGGAGCGGTCCTTTTCATTTCTGCCTTGAAATGCAGTTCCTGGAGAATGTGGTATTTGGTGTTGTAGCAGTCTGCACCCTGGGCGGAGGGTGGGGGGAGGGGGAGTGGTAGTGAGGGGGGAATGTCATGGGGAAAATAGAGTGTGAGCCACATTGCTGCTGTTCCCAAGTACAGAAACAACCTGGGAACCTTGTCTGCAGGTCTCCGGGCATGTGAGCTGAAGTAAAACCCCTTGATGCCTACGTTGTATTTGGACAGGGTATTCTGTCTTGTGCAAGTGAAATACTGTAAATAATTCAGCGTGTTATGCTCACATTGCTTATATGCTTTTCCCTTTTATTATTTTATAAGTTATTTGTGGGAGAGATGACCTTCTTGTCCCCGGTGTTTGCAGCAGAGTCAGAATCCAGTACCCTTTCCTTGTAATTTTTCCATCAAGAAAGTCCAGGGTGTGCCTCGAACATTTGTCCCACTGTGAAGACAGCCTTGGAGTGTCATGGAGTGGGGACGGCGTCTGTGGATCTTAGATGAGAAGCCTATCTTTTATCTAAGATAGAATGTTCTGTCATATTAGCGTAATTAATCACTGCTTATGAAACGGTTTATTCAGACTCTACATGAAATCTCACTACGAAGCTGGCACAGTTCAAAGTATGGCACATTGTTCAAGGAAAGGAAAGGAATCATGAATGCTCGTAGGCGCCTTATCCATGTAGGGAATGTCTCCCGTCCTGCTGGAGGCTTTGGGGTACCTGGCTTAATGGGTGCTGAGCCTAAGAGCTGCTTGCATGACCTATGGCCCATCAACTGCCTTGGCTTTCTTTGGTCCTACCCTCTGCCTGGGACTATTAGCCTCTTTTGACATTCCACATTTATTCGTGTGCCTAGTGGTCTACAGCAGCACTGGCTGAAAATGGTGGCTGTGGTGGACTGAAGAGTCCAGGCTCCTTTGGAGAATCCACTGGGCAGTCCTGGTGATGTGATCACACACACTTAATTTTGTGGTTTGTTGCACAAGCCAGCTAGACCTTTGTGATACCAGTGGGAGCCCTTGTAATCCAGAACGCCCCTCCCAACCAGGACTAGACAGTTTACACAGGCTTTGGGTTCTTATGTTCTTACAATCTTGGAAGGACATCACTGTAAGATTCCTACAGAGACTTAGAGAAAGGCTACCTTCTTCCCAAGTTTCCATGCCCCAGTTACTGAAAGCCCTGTTGTCTGTGATCTTTTCAACTGTGGTGTTTAGGTAGTGGGGGCAGGCTACAGTGTGTTACAGTGTCAAGCCAGGTAGGGAGTCACACAATTACATTCTGCTCATGGAGTATCTGTGTGAGGTGGGCTGGCGGATGCTGAGAGGGCATCTGCATCACTAATCATATCCGTATGGGGCTAATGGTCACTCACGAAGGACCAGCGTGTGAGTGTGCTAAGGAGGAAGGTGTGTTGGTTAGTCTTCTTTCTTAACTTGACTACATTTAAGATCATCTAGGACACATGCCTCTGGGCAAGTCTGAGGGCATTTCCAGCACCCTTTAAACCAGGTTTAAAAGAGGTGGGAAGATGGATCCTGGATATGGATGGCACCGCCCCATGGGCTGGGGTCTTTGACTGAAAAAACAGGAAGACGCAGTTGGAGAGCCACAACTGTCCTTGTGCTCCCTGAATGCAACGGGGTCATAGGCAGCGACCATCTGCCTCACACTCCTGCCACCATGTCTTTCCAGCCATGATGAACCACCTTAAGTTGCTTTCTCAGGTGTTTTGACACAGCCAGGATTCAAGTAATCAAGACAGGCGAGGATATCTTTCGCTTTGTATAGCCGTCTGCTGTTCGCTTTAGTTTCAGAGAAGTGAATTTAAGTCTCTCAGACTAGAAGGATTGCAACTCAAGACCTCTCAGCTGCGCTCCTCTTACCTTTGTGGATTCTTTGAATCTCCTCTTTCTCCACAAGGTAACAGCATCCTTGAAGTTTTCTCAACTGTAGCCTTTTCTTTCTCCGAGTAAGTAGGCTGGAAAGATAGATATCTTTGGTCTGCTTTTTAACTATCAATATAATTTCAAAACCTCACAACTTTGCATTGCTAATCTTTCTCAGTCCATTATGTCATCCATCCACCCACCTTCCATTGTCCATCTATCCATCCATCCACCACCCATCCACCCATCCACCACCCATCCACCCATCCACCCATCCAACCATCCACCACCCATCCATCCACCCATCCACCACCCATCCATCCACCCATCCACCATTCACCCATCCATCCACCCATCCACCCATCCACCACCCATCCATACATCTACCCATCCACCACCCATCCATCCATCCACCCATCCACCCATCCACCACCCATCCATCCATCCACCCATCCACCCATCCATCCACCCATCCATCCACCCATCCACCATCCATCCACCCATCCATCCACCCATCCACCATCTACCCATCCATCCTCCTTCTTATTTCCAGGTGTTCTAGCAGCCAGGAATACAGAAGCCAGTAAGCAAGCTGGCTTCTTGTGTCATCAAGTTAATGCCTTAGTTCAGGGGATAGAATCAAGTAAGTAAGTACAAACACATTGTCTGGTAGTTAAGGAGCAATGAAGAGAATTGTGGGACCATGAGGCTGAGCCTCTCAGATCTCAGATCTCTGCTGGTGTGGAGTGACTGGAGATGCAGCCACTCAGAGTCATCACTGTTCACTCTTAGGACCATGCTTCTCCGGATTCTCCCTGTCAAATAAAGAGGGAGGCAGGAATGATAAAGCAATCTGCCACTCACTCATGGTGAACATTGGCTTGAGTGTCTTTTGAAAACCACACTGAAAGTCTTTCTCTTTCTCTCCCTCTCTCTTTCCTGCTCTCTCTCCCTTCCCCGTCTGCCTGTCCCTCTCTTACTAACTTTCTTTTATTCTGACAGTGCTGGGATTGAACCTAGGACCCCACACATGCAAGACAAGCAGTTACATGCCCAGCCTTTTCTCTACCTTTCGGTTTGAGACAAGGTCTCACTAAGTTGCACAAGCTGGCCTCAAACTTGTTTGTAGCTCAGTCATGTCTTGAACTTGTGAGCCTCCTGCCATGCTTTCTGGAGGACTGGCATTAAAGACCTGTACCATCAACCCTGGCTTTGCATTATTCTTACACACTTACAAGACTCCTCATCTTTCCCTCCCCCCTTTGTTCTCCTTACGTACCTCCCTCCCTCCCCTCCCTCCTCCTCCCTCCCTCCCTTCCTCCCTCCCTCCCTCATTCCTTTTCTCCCCCCCTTCTTCACTATTTGGAACTGTTCTCCATTGCAGCGTGACAGCTTCCTTACCTCGCTTTAACGCTCTCTCTCCTTCCCTCCCTCCCCCTCCTCACCTCCTCACATATTTTCTCTAATAAACGTTTCCACGTTTGCTTTTGAGATGACATTGCACTGTGTAACCCAGGCCGGCCTTGAACTCCAGGTCCTTCCAGCTCAGCCTCTTTTGAGGGCTGGTTTCACAGGCATGTGTGTCGTTACACTCAGAACATGTGGCATTTCTTATTCCACCTCTGGGTTTGTTTCTCAGAAGACCTGGACTTGTGCCAACTAACGCAGCTCCGAGGGAGAGAGGGTGACTGACAGAAGGGGCCACTTTAGATGGATGGCCATGGGAGACCTAAGGGGATGCCGATGGGAGGACCAGAAGTAACACTGATGGCGAAAGAAGGAAGAAAGCACACAGGGAACATAGCAGTCATAGCTCTGTTCCCCCCCCTCATTCACACCAGCTCCCTCCAGTTTGTGTTACAGTAATGCTATGTGACTTGCACGTACAGCTCCATGTAAGTTCATGTGAACAAAGAATGTCAGGCTGCACGTTAAAATGCTCTTGATGTTTTTCTTCCATCCATGTGACGTCCTGTCCAATGTTTCTGTCAGGCCTCGGCTATGGGGACAATGGGCAGGGCAGAAACAGACTCTGCCTGGAAGCCTAATTGTTCCACAGTGACTCTTGGTTAGTCTAAGGCAGGTGTAGGGAGGAGACCTGGAACTGGTGTGCGAGGGATTTGTTGGGTTGGGTCCAGGAGTGAAGGGGACAGCCTGCTGATCTACAAAGCAAAGCTTTGTAAGCTCAGTTGGACATCAGCCAGAGGAGGGGTGTATATACCACACAGATGGGAAGGGAACCAAGGGCAGCCATGGACACTAAGGTTGGGCAAGTGGGTTCAAGGGTTGTTTTCCATGTAAAATGGAGTTTTGAACCAGTGGAGGGTAACGACTGTACTCAAGGACTTTGGCTTCTGAATGTAGAATATTAATATCACCCAGAAGGAGAGTGATAGAGCCTGCCTATTACTAGGAGAGGTTGATAACTGAACATCAGAAAATTTCCTGGAACTTTTTTTAGTGGTAAAACATTATCGCCCCGCTCTAAGTTTTTAGTGGAAACAGACTACCAGCAGCAATGCAGAAACCGAGCAGGACAATGAAGGCTCCCCCGACCCCATCCCTGTCTTTCAAGGCTGTGGTGGGAACATATGAACTTTTGGAAGGATATGGATATATAATGCACAGAGTGTTAAAATTTTTGCTTAAATTAGAGATAAAGAAAAGAAGAGGCGGATGAGACTTGTTAACCAGTTTATGATAGGCCCTGCAGAGTAGGGAGACTAAGAGAGAAGAGGAACAGGGGCAATGGCTGACCACCATGGCCGGTCGCCATAGAGAGGCAGAGAAAGCGCATAGGTGGGAGAAGAGAAGAGCAGACCAGAGAGAAGAGTAGAGAGAGAGAGAGAGTAAAGAGAGAGAAGTGTAGAGAGAGCGTACATGGGCAGAGATCCGTCTTTTAAAGGGGTCCTCTGCACTTGCAGACTTAGTTCCCATGGAACCCTGGGCTGACCTGGGTACTGCCTGTTCCACCAGGTAACAGGGGCAGGCCAGCATAATGCCTGAACCTTTCACAGAGATGAAGATGTGTCCACCCAGTGACCTCGAGGAATCTGTGGAGGAGTGCTTTCAGATTTAGTCTGCTTGTCAGCAAGAGGTCCAAACACAGTCGTGTAAGCATCCGAGGTCTGTAGTCTTAGTAGCCTTTGGTAGAGATACTATGGGACCGCTATGACAATTTCATGAATTATCGAATTCTCGGAAACTTTGTGTCTGTCTCTTCTTCTGTGTGCACCTTCCATCTTCACAGGCTGAGCTGGCTGTTAAAATTCCTGCCTTAAAATCAAATGGCATAGAGCAAGAGAAGTACGCACATCTGACGTAAGACACAGCAGAAAGTGACAGTTAGTGACGTCTTTTGTGGCGATTATCGTGTTCCAGGCCTTGTGGGAAGCATTGCAGAGTCACTCTCACTACGGATGATGAGACTTAGGACAGAAATGACCCTCTTGGTAACACCGTGCTCGAAGAAGCAGAGGCCAAGTGTGTGACAACATTAATCTAATCTGTTTTCACAACATCATCCCCAGAAATGAGTGCCTGATGTATGGGCTCAAGCATTGTGCAATGAATTCTCAGAGCTTGAGTCTATTTAAAAAGTAGAAAACACGGACATAGACTGGGCTTCAACAGGATTCTGGCCTCCTTTACAGATCTGTGCTTGAGAAGAGCTTCCTTTGCAGTCACGGCTGAGGTACCCCCATCACCTAACAAGGCTGCACCGCTCTCACCTCTGCAGGCCTTTTCGGGTGATTCAGCCTGACTCAGCCAAAAATGTGTTTCCAGATCTCCAGTCTCTCTGATGATAGAGACAGAATGGCTTAAAAAGACTTCTATCTGTTAATTTAGCAATCCCACTTCTTGGAATTTATCCTTAGGAAAGACTCAAATATGTATACAAAGATTCATGCATAGGATATTTGATTTCAGCCTGATTTGCAAGAGCAAACATTGGATAAGATATTGAGCAAATAAATTACAGCGTTTCCAGATGGTGGTATGCTCAACTTGCAGATGAATATTTTCTTCCAAGAGAAAAACTTGATGATGTATTATTCTTTGAGGCAAAGATTTGAATACCATGGAACATATGATCCCAATTTGGAGATTGTGTGTGTTTTGCCATCATATCCAAAATCAGGGAGCTGTAGGATGCAACGGAAATGAGCTGTAGTTTGTTGCTCTTCGGCGCTCCTGTCAAGTATGGTTTTTCCTTTCTTTCTTTCTTTCTTTCTTTCTTTCTTTCTTTCTTTCTTTCTAAATCCTGTTTCTTGATAAATGTGATATGAATCTGTGACTTCCTTTTTCACTTCTAGCTGAGAAAAAGCCATCTTGTCTCTTGGTGCACAAAATCCACTGACCTTAGTTATCATGGTGTTCACTTAGGGGACAGCCCACCCCCTTTTGGTTTTGATTAATGGGAACTGGCTATCTTGGCTGCATCCACCTGGCCCCTGCTTTGCATGGGGTCAGTGGGCTGCTGGGCCTCAGTTTCTCACCCAGGTTTCTGCTCCCTCCTCTGCTTCTTGGACTTCCCTCTGATGCCTCCAGGATTTAGGAGGGGGGCCTCCAGGATTTAGGAATGGGGAAAAGGGGTCATGGTTTGATGACTTTGACCCGGGCAGTAGTCTACCATCTAGATTTGACAGCTGCCTCTCACACAGGAACTTTGGTTGGCAATTCACAGAGCCTCCCTTTTCTATGACACTGGGGCACACACAATTTTCTTGAGCTGGGCTGTAAGTCTCTGCTGTCCCTCAACCTGGTCTCCTTCAAGCCCCTGGCATGTGGCAGCACACATCTTAGGCCGGTTCTGGTTTGCAAAGACTGTTAGGCTTTCTTCATTCCTACAAACTCGAGAATCAAGGGACCTTCAACACTGTACCTTTTGTCCCTCAGGGCCAACTGGCATCCATCATCTCTCGCCCTTTAGCTTTTGCATGGTGAGTCAGACTCTGGACTCCAGAGTCTCTGTGTCCTAGGGGGTCATGCAGGGGTCTTGCCAGAATCCCTGTGCCTAGAAGTGATTGAGGAAAAAGAGCCTCTCCTTCACAATAGAACTGGGTCAAGACACTGGCTACTCTCTCCCTAGATCCTTGGCTAGCCTAGTCTCCACCTCTGCACCTTCTTTAGTGATCTGTAGGTGAATATATTGGAATCCTAGAACATGTTCTCTACTGTGTCCCCTGGAGTCATGGTGGCCTCACACCTGGCTCCGAGATAGGGAGCAGATGGCTTTTGCTATGTTGGAGTCTCAGTTGACCCCCAAACAGAAAATAACCTAAACTCTGGTTTTATTGTTGTATTTTGCAACAATGCAGACTAAAGGGCCGATGCATGCTCATTACAGTTGCAGAGGCCTCTGGGGTACAGCAGGGGCGAATGAGTTCACCTCATGATCTTCAGGGTAGAGACTGCCAGACAGCCTGGCAGGGGCTAAGAGAAAACCCTCACCATGTCCCCTGGCTGCGGTGGGGAAGAGGCCTGTGAAATGGTATAGGAGCCTGCTGATGTCATTCTTCGTGGTCACAAATCCAATAGCCGTGTGGAGGGCGCAGCAGGCAGGGAGTTCCTTGGGAAGGGCTTTATGTCTCTGAGCACAGGAGCCTCAGCTCTCTGCCGTGGAAGGCGGGGCCAAGAAGACAGAGGCAGCTGGAGCGGCCCTGGGTGTTCCGAAGAGGAGGCAGCTTGCCTTCCTTGAAGCACCTCCTCTTGGACACTTGGCACTTTATTTGTTCTTCCAGGCTTGACAGGAAGCCACCCTGCTTCTCGCGGCCAGTGGGAAACTTGGTCACCACCTCTTTTGGTTCTTTATTTTAGAACTGGATGAGGCTTCGGGGAGTGAGGCCTTCCTCATTCACTCAGTGAAGTGGTTTCCATTCTGTGTTTTTGATTTCTGGACACACACACACACACACACACACACACACACACTCCACACACACACACACACACACACACACACACACACACACACTCACACACACACACACATTACACACCACACACACACACACCACACACACCACACACACACACAACACACACACACACACACACCACTCACACACACACACACCACACACCATACACACACCACACACACACACATACACCTACCACACTCACACACACACACACTCTCTCTCTCAAACATAAACACCCCCCCACATCACACATATCCCACACAACATATGCATACCACACACATGCACACACACACACACACACACACACACACACACACGCACACCACATACACCAAACACATACCACACACACACACACTCACACACTCACACACACACACTCACATACACAGTCGTATGCACACACATACACACACACACATGTACACACCATCCCCCTCTCCCACATATGTCTTGTCTAAGAGGCTAAGGGAGACGCTGGCTGTCTGGGATTAGAGCTGGGCTTCTAGATTTGAGTGACAGGTACCTCTCTACTTACTCCCTTGGTTTCCCCAGTGTCTTGGAAAGCAGTGTGCTGGATGTCCCAGGTCTGCTGGCATTTATGATGTGGGTTGTGGGCCCCAGTCCATCTTGTGCTTTTCCACTTTGGACCTCCTGGAAGAGAAGTGAGTACTCTCCGGGGCAGGGAAATGCAACCTAGGGAGGCGGGCTGCACCAGGCACCCATCCTGTTGAGCAAAGCCCGTTCTTATGTAGCTTTAAAGAATGTTTACCCTACAGTCCAGATGTCCTGGACTAACGTGCTCTTAAACATGGAAATGAACTCCTGAGTTAGTTCTCCAGGAGAAACGGGAGCCTTGGTCACGGATCTGATTGGAACCCCACTTTCCTGCTAGTGTGATGCAGGTGGAAAGGTAGCCATGCCGTCATTGTATTCTTAAACAGAGACTATCCAAACTCTTAGTTTACAGATGGAATCCAAAGCTCAGAGAGAGGACTAATGCCAAAGCGTAGGCACCCAGATTAGCAGTGGAGTGGCCTCTGCCAGGCTTCACAGAGTCACCACACATGTCCCCTGGGGAGAGGTCTGAAGTCCCTGCTGTCTTGTGTTCATGTTGGAGTGTCTCTTCTCTTTGGGGTGAACTCTGCACCCCACTGTTCTATGGAGTCACGTATCCCTGGAGGGCCAGTACCACGTCTTTATAAGCCCTGGACCACAAGAGGAATGATGGTGGGTCTGTAGGGATCCTATGACCCTGGCATCGGAGACGGGAGTCAGAAATGTCCTCCCACCCATCTTTCTCTTCTCTCTTCCTTTCCATGGCCCCGGCTTCTGAACCCTGAGCAGTTTCTGCTGAGGATGCTGTTACAGTTATTTTGCCAACTTGACACAATCGACAATTACCCAGGCAGAGCCTCTCAATGAGGGATTCCCTAGATAAAGTTAGTCTATGGGCATGCTTGTGAGGCATTAAAAAAATTGGGTTAATACCTACCCTGAACTGAGTAGAACAGCAGTTCTCAGGCTGTGGGTCACGACCCCTTGGGGTCACATATCAGATAGCCTGCATTTCAGACACTCTACATATCAGATACTTACTTTATGATCCATAACAGTAGAAAAATTACAGTTATGAAGTAGCAATGAAATAATTTTATGGTTGGGGGTCATCACAACATAAGGAACTGTATTAGAGGGTTCCAGGTTTAGGAAGGTTGAGAGCCACTGGAATAGAATACAAAGAAAACCCGTCTGAGCAAGTAGGCATGCGTGAGCTTATTTTCTGTGAGCTGTTTGATACGACTAGCTATCCGGAGTCCCTGCCTTGATTTCCCCACAGTGGTGGGTGGTCACATGGAGTTGTAAGTCAAATCAATCCTGTCTCCCACAAGTTGCTTTTTTTTTGTCAGCACACTATCACAGCCGCAGAAATGAAACCAGGAGTGACATTCTTTTGTTGATCCTGGGAGCTCTTCCATGCCAGAGGTGTCCAGTTTCCAAATGCAAAAGGCAATTGGAGAGGTACCTGGGAGGACTGCTATCCAAGAGAATCTCCCAAAGCAATGAAATTCTTGGGGTGGCTTGTTTCTAACCTGAGGTGTCCCTCCCTCAAACACTCATGGTTTGAATGCTTACTAGTCAGCGGTGGTACTGTTTGGGGAGTCTGTAGAAACTTCCAAAGGCCGGACTTGGCTGAGGGGAGTGGGTTACTAAGGACATGACTTCCAATATTATATTTTTGTTCTCAGCTTCCTGTTCTGTGACAGTGTGAAGAGTCTCTACCAAGCATCATGAACAAATCTTTCCCAAGTTGTTTCTGTCAGAAGGAATTTTGGTCACAGGGACACAGAAGTAATGAACACAGCCAGCTCCATGTTATCTTACAATTCCTAGTTGCTCCATTATAAGAAACAAACAGAAAGAGCTGAAATCAATTTTGATAACATATTCAGTGTAACCAAGATACCCAAGATAAGATCATTTGTACATATTACCAGTAGAAATATTATGAATGAGCTATTTTGTGTGTTTAGATGAAACGTCAAGAATATGATATGGATTATGCTCACGTTTCAATTGGGCCATACATTTTCACAGAAAATACTTGGTCTGTATTTCAGATGTGAGAATGTTAAGGCTGAAAAAAATACAGATTCACCCCTGCCCCTATTTTGTTTCGAAGAGACTTCAAGTTCTCCAAAAATTGAACTTCAGATTTTAAAATTTTCACACTGGAGTTAATTAAAATAAAAGTTCAGTTTCTCAGTGACACTAGCCACCTTTGTGAGCACCACACAGGCAAGTTCTACAAGGCTGGTGGGTGTACAAGGAGGAAGCAAACTGAACCAGGGAGCAAGCTCCCTGCTGTGTGTGTGTGTGTGTGTGTGTGTGTGTGTGTGTGTGTGTGTATGTGTGTATGACATTATCCGCTCTTCTGGCCTCACTGAGTACTGTGTGTGTGTGTGTGTGTGTGTGTGTGTGTGTGTGTGTGTGTGTGTGTGTGTTGTGCATATTGTCTATGAATGAGGGCAGCATCCTTAATTCATTATTACAATGTCCAAATACACAGTATTCACTTATTTTTCTGCAAGGCTTTGGATGCTGAAGACAGATAACATTCCTGGTCCTGAGTCCTCAGAGAATGTCACCTTAAAACTGCTAAGGGAGCCACCCTGCAGCTGGGGTGATGCTGATCTGAGTGGCCTGCACTGCCACTGGGGGCCATGGTGACATCTAGGCCCCAGGCTGCTGCTGAGGACCATGTCTGGGTCCATGGCCCTACCGAAGCCAAGGTCTGTGTTGAGGTCCATGGCTCCTGTTACCATCGAAGGCAATTTGACTGCCTGGTGTCTGGGCTTCCACCCGGGGCCATATTGGGTTTCAGGGACCATGCTGCTGCTGGGCCCATGCTGATCTGAGAGACTTGTGCTGCCACCTGGGGCCCTGGTGACATCCTGGCTAAGCTGCTGCTGCTGGCCATGTCTGGGTCCGTGGTCTTGCAGTCTCTGGGGTCTATGTTGATGTCCATTGCTGGTGTTTCCACAGGGGCCCATGCCAGTCATGTGTTGAGCTGGCTCCTCCCCTCACTGGCCTAGGGAGAGACCTCCTCGCTCCACTGGAGAGCTGACCTTGACCCTTGCAGGCCTTGGGATAACAGATCCTGGTGACCCTGGCATGGGAAAGCTGACCCTACCCCTTACTCATCCAAGGGAGGTGGTCCCTGTGGCCTGGTCAGACCAACTCAACCACCACCTGCACACACATCCAGGGCTTTGAGTTGACCCCACCCCCAATCTACCTCATCTATGAACTGTAGGAGAACGTGAAGGGACTAGTTCCGAGGAACCATAGCTGTAGGAGCTCCACGATGCAGGGCAACTACAGAATATCAGAGAGGAGTTTCTGTGAGGGTCCAGAATCGACGGCGCAGCAGAAGCCAGAGGTCTTGAACCTGGCCAACTACAACACGTTATACCCTGGACATCTGCATGACACATAGCAGCTCCCAATGCCACTAAGACAAATGGAGAGGCAAGAGAGAGACCGGGGAAAGGTGGAGGAGCCAAGTGGGCTTTTGTTGTTTCGTTTGTTTGTTTTTAAATTAATATTCATGTTTGTATTTCTTATTTTTTTTAATCTCATTTTCATTATTTCTTTTTTAGCTTTCCTTTGGGGAGGGGACACTGCAAGGTGGAAGAGCGAATATGGAGGGACTGGGAAGCGAGTGGGGTTGGGATGCATGACGTGAAATTCCCAAAGAATCAATAGAAAAATTAGGTTACCAAAACAAAACAAAAACACTGGCAACGGGAGCAGCTGCTCCTCCTACTGGTAGCTGGAGGAACGGCAGTACCATCTGGTGGAGCGGTGGGCGCTCGGGCTCTGGGATGAGGTGTAAGGGTCTGGGAAGCACTGCTCAGACAGAGCTCTTGACTTTGTTGTGTAAAAGTGTGGGTGCAGAAAAGAATCTTAGTGAGAGGAAGGTTATTTAAGAACGTGGTTTCCAAACTCAAGCAAAGTTATTTATTTTTCTCTAGACTTCTTTAGCTAACATGTATGCGATAAGAATCTTCAATCATCATATTCAGAAAGCCCTCCCACGTAAAATTATATATATATATATATAATTTTTAATATACTTCATTATATATATATATATATATATATATATATATTACATGTGAAATTCCTTCACTGCTCTCTGCTAAATTGTTTATAAATGAAAAGCAGCAATATGCACAGTTAAAAAAAAATCCAAACTTCACCAAATGTTCAAGTCCCTGTCTCCCCCTTGGGCGTGTTTTTCAGGCATTTAAAGCACTTGGCACACACTAGCTGTTCAGTAAAGGTTTGTTCCTGCATGTGGGTGTTTAAGCTTGGGCAGAAACTAACAGCAACAAAGACACAATTAAAGGGGAAGCCTTGTGAGGGATGGGACACAGGACCATGGGGGTGGGTTGAAGAATTGTGTTTGGTAATTTGATTGCCTTAAAAGTCATTTAATTTACTCCACTTAATCCTTAGAGAGCTTCTCTGACTGTGTTACTCTGGGTATGGAGGGGTTGGAGCTTGTAGAGGGATAGTGTAAGGGTGAGGTATGGCTTGTGACGGTATGTCCCAGGGTAAGGCGGGTAGCTGGGAGCTTTGCTTTGTGCTGGGCAGTCAGGCTGAATAGACTTGGGGCCATTCAGTTCAACCAATAATTAGGCAAGTGGGTTGAAATGAAGAAATACAACCTTTATTTTTAGGAATTTGCCTCTGGGGATGACCACAAAGCCATGCAGAGAGGAGACAACCATAGAGCCAGGCAGGGCACACGATGTCTGGAATGTGGATGCAGTCTCCTCCTGAGCCTATGATGAGCTCTAACTAATAAAGTCAGTGGATACACTGGCTTTGATGTCTTTGGGAGCCAATGGAGCAGCTCTTGCCTCCTGGCCTTTTGAGTGCACCCAAGAAAAGCAAGCATCCCTTTGGATAAGGCCTGGAGCTGTGTTCCTGCCGAGCAGTCCAGCATGGACTTAGCTCTAATTCAGGACAACCGAATTCTTGGATTTGAGAGGGACAAGTCTGGTTCTTTGTTTTTCCATCCTCTCTGTCTCTTTCTTTCCAGTTTATTACAACTGTCTGGAGCCCTTACCAGGTTTTGACCTGGGAGGAATGACAGACTCAGCGAGTTGGTTTGAGTATATAAGTTTTACTTCACACTTATGTCAAAGTAACACACACAAGCATAAGCAAACAATCCTAAGAACCACAGACAATAGGCTCACAGCAGGGGGCACCTCTCCTGCAGCCGCCCGCAGGTTTGGGCTCTCTACTTCTGTTCCTCTGAATTCAGGCTGTTTGAGTTTCTTGAGGACCCGGTATTGCTGTATGGGTCTCAGCTTGATGGACTGGTTGTTTCAGGTTAGAGGAAGAGAGCTCCAGGACATAGAGTCGTGGTACACTTTAAAGTTCCCAGTTCTGCTGGTCCCTTAAATAGTTTGCTAAATCTTGCTAATCACACTTTGCTACACTCCACACATTCTCACTCTTATCTACAATGGCCGTGTAGTGTGGGTCTATGCTCCCTTTCTTTTAATCTCTCTTCAGCCAGGCCTTTTGCCTGCCAGGTTACAGGCTCCTTACAACATCAGAATTCTCCAGGAGTCAAAAGGCATCGTTCTGTTCTGTGTCTGTCTGAAACAAGCTTGGGTGCTCATCCTGACTCATCCGGTCTGGAGAAGGAGACAGCCATCTTCTTTCCTAATGGAGGGTGTGGGGTCCGGGGATGAAATCTGATGGACTTGTCTAGAAAGATACGTCCTTTGTCTAGAAAGAGCAGCCTTTTCTCCCATTGTAGACAAAAGAATGGGCAATCTGATTGGCTAGGGCAGTGTGCCCATCAAGCCCCACCTGGAACAGAAAAGGAAGGGTGTATTTCTTAAAGGGCAGAAGGAAAATAAGGCAGAAAGGAATACAGGCAGAAAGGAATAACAAATTGTTCCAACGTACATTGTAGGGTCAGATCTGTGGAGAGTAGAGGCCAGGGACTACAAGGGGATTGCCACCTCCTCCAAGAAGCCTTTTTGGGCATCCTGACTTGACTTCTAAATCCCTTGCTTATCTTCCCTGTAGCCCATCGCGTGGGGATTACCTTCCGTGTCCTCCTGGCAGCTTCACTGTTTCCTTCCATCCAGTCATGGGCATGGAGTCGCTTCTTATTGCTTGGATGAACAAAAGAAGAAACAGGAGAGATAAAGATGTAGACAAGGAAAGTCACGGAGAAGACCCTGGTTTGCTTAGAATCTTGAATGCGTAATCAAAAACCCAGCAAACCCCGAAATGGTAGAAGAGCTCCGTGAAGGCAAGACCTTGAATTTTAGGTTGAGTTTTGGTGGCTGGAAACGGAGCCACGGGAAGCTTTATTTTTATTTATTTATTTATTTATTTATTTATTTTTGGTTTTTTGAGACAGGGTTTCTCTGTGTAGCTTTTGGAGTCTCTCCTGGCACTCGCTCTGGAGACCAGGCTGGCCTCGAACTCACAGAGATCCCCCTGCCCCTGCCTCCCAAGTGCTGGGATTAAAGGCGTGGGCCACCAATACCCGGCTATTTTATTTATTTCACATCCCAGCCACAGCCTCCCCACCCTCCTCTCTTCCCACACCACGCCCCCCCCATCCATCCCCCTCCATATCCCCTGAGAAAGGGGCAAGACTCCCATGGGCATCAGCAAAGCACAGCATATTGAGCTGTAAACAAAGGTCCTCGCCCTGTATTCAGGCTGGGCAAGGCAAACCATCATGAGGAATTGGTTCCCAAGAGCCAGCCAAAGCACCAGGGACAGCCCCTGCTCCCATTGCCGGGAGTCCCACAAACAGACCAAGCTACACAACTGTCTCATATATGCGGAGGGCCTAGGTCGGTCCATGGAAACCTTGGATGCGCGCTGTAGGGCTCCGGGACCGGTTCCTCCCAGCCTTGGCTACTTTGTCATTATTTCCCATTCTGTTTTCTCCACCGTTCTTGGTCAGGCACGCCACCTGACTTGGATTCCTCTGACCCAGGTTCCTCACCCCTGCATCTTTCACCAGCTTTTAGATCTCCACGAGCCGGTTCTGGGCTTCCTCAGTGCAGTGGGTGAGGGGGATTGACCCTGGTGGTGCCTGCTGGGCCCGGGTCTGAAAGTGTCCACTGGAGCAGCTCTTGTTTGCCCTCTTCTGGGCTTTGGTGGATACAGCACCACTCAGGATGGGAAGGAAGTCTGTATTCTTACACTGCCTTCAGATTTTCCAGTTACTTATAAATCAGATTTTCATTTGGAGTAGTTGTCACACTTTTGATTTTACAAGGTGATATTTACGTATAGATACTCTGACATCCCACTGACATAGTTTTCATTCAGGAAATCTAAGCCAAATTTTGTGATTATTGACCTCTGTTGTGTTTATTCTAACCGCCCCCCCCCCCCAATTATCTAGCTGTTTGGAATATCGACATTACCCCGGTGCACTCGCTGCTGTGTGCATTATTGTTCTCTGTTGCTGTTTTATGCCTTCATATTAGCAAAATATGAAATTCTGTGAAGAAAAAAACCCCTTTGATCTTAAAAAACAAAACACCCCTCCCCTTCTGTAGCAGGAAACAGATTGCTTGCTGTTGAGAGGTTTCCCGTCAGGAATTTAGTAGAAGCAGGTATACTCCTATCCTTTGGATGTTTTCTTACTGTTTCCAACAGTGTCCTTTGAATCAGAATCACTTCTCAGATTTCATACCCTTCCGATGCTCTTCATCACATTAGCGATCAGAAATGAGGTGTAACTCCCCAGCCCCTGCCCGCAAGAGCTAAGTAGGATCTTACTGAAAGTTGAAGGGAGTTCCGCCCTAACTCATGGATTGTGAAGAATAAGCTGATGTTGGGTCTGATTGACCGTCGATGGATTGTGGTGTGGTGTATCTGCAGGCTAGTGAATGCAAACTTACAACGCTTAATAAAAATCTTTATTCTTTCAGTATATATAAAAAGAAATCTAAGCACCAAGTAAATGTGGAGACAATTGCTGTAACCTTCCTTCCTTCCTTCCTTCCTTCCTTCCTTCCTTCCTTCCTTCCTTCCTTCCTCTCTTTTTTCTTTCTTTCACTTGAATTAAGTTAACTTTTATCTAAGTTGGGAGGTTGTTGGAGAAGTAATGTGTTTGAACTTTCTATCTATGTAATATATATTTGCATTTCCTTGATGGATATCCTCCCCAGTAAGTCTTAGAATGGTACCTTCATCATAGTACAGAAATTGACAAGTGCATATTTATTATTTACAGCAGAATCTATGCGATGCCTAATTAATTATTTTTTTCCAGTAAGTAATTACCATTTCCAGGGAATTTGGGGCTGTCCGTAGATCACAGACTTTCCCCAAGATTTGCTCATGTCATCAAATGATGGGCACACACCTCAGCAGGACTTTTGATTGGAGTCTTGGCTTCACTGTAGGTGGCAGACTTACTCGCTTCTGAATAAGTTGCTTTCTGCAGGCCAGCAGCTTTGCATTTTGGCGAGCAGATACCCATGCCTGAGATGTCTGGATAGACACTACCATCTTTACATGGTGTCGAGACTGTGTCTCACTTTCCTGGGTCCACATGTTGAAGTCTCCATGATGGATCTCATACTTTCAAACCCAGCCACTGTTCTAGACTTTTCCAGACCTCCTAAACAGCACTCCTGTACTTTCACAAAAGTTAAGGCATCATTTTGTAAATCCTTTAACTTTTTAGCAAAATGGTATTTATAAATTTGGGTTGCCATCTAACTTTATGGGATATGTTTATATCCCATATGTTTCCTGGAATAATAAGATTTTAGTGCCAGGAACTATATCACACACTTGTTTTTTTTTTTTTTTCCTCCAGCTCCCAGAATGTTGAATGTCTATTGCTGTATTCAATAGATGAGCAGCAAGTGTTGTTGATTGACGGGCTGTTGTGTCGTTTGCTTCTCCTATCTCTAATTAGTACACTTGACTGATAAATTATTTACAAAAGACAGATTGGCATAGGCCATCATTAACACTTAACTGAGATATTTTCAAGCCTTTGGATGGTTTGCAGAACATGCCACCCAAAGGGCTCTCTGTGAGTATGTGTGCACAGGACAAGGGGAAGTCACGTTAGAATCCATCTTTTAATTTGTTGTGGATACAGGATCATTTCAAAACTTCATTACATTTTTAATCAAAGTCACACATAATTTTCAGGATCAAACAATTTCAAAAGGCGAACCGGAAAGTTGTACATCTCAACATCTCATGCTCCACAACTCCCTGTTTCCTAGAACCAATGTACCCAACACTTTTAATTGGTTGTTTTGACACGACCTTTGTGTCATTGCCAAGTTTGTGCCTGTCCTTTTTTTTCTGCTAACTTTAAGGATTATTGCATTTCAGCACCAATTAAGGCTGCTATTGCACAATTACTGATCACTTCCACACCAACACAGCCATTATCCCACTTACACTATTTCCTAATTCTCTCAAACTAATACTTAGTGAATATAATATTCCATCTATGTGAACACTATCCACAAACTATATATATATATATATATATATATATATATATATATATATATGGTTTTTTGAGACAGGGTTTCTCTGTGTAGCTTTGGAGCCTATCCTGGCACTCGCTCTGTAGGCTAGGCTGTCCTGGAACTCACAGCGATCCACCTGCCTCTGCCTCCCGAGTGCTGGAATTAAAGGTGTGCACACCAACGCCCGGCGCTGATTAATAATTTAAATCTCTCCCCAGTACATTAACCCACATCAGGTATTCTGTCACCTCCTCTTTGGTCACCTCTCTGATGCCCTCTGAGCTGTTGTCACCTGGATTGCTTTTTGATTTATTTTCATTCTAGTCTGATTTCACAATTATACAGAAACCTCCCTTCCCTAAGTCTATGGGACTCCCCATTGTCACTACCAGGTCCACATTCTTATTCCAAAGCCTCATCATTTTCTTTCTCTTGGGTTGCCTTTTAATTTCAGAAAGATAACTTTTTTTTTCCAGTAGTTTCTGGATTTGTGTTAGGCGAATGTTTTAAGATTGTATTGGTTCATTCATGTTGGTTGTTACAACAGAACGCCTATGATTGCATATTTTATTTTTTAAAAAGAAAGATCCATTTAGCCCAGTTTTAGAAGTTCAAGAGCATGGGCATCAGCAGCTGCTTGGTCCCCTTGGCTACGGCACAGCACAGTGGATGACACTGTAATGGTAGCATGTGTGAGCAGGATGGACCATATGGCCATATAGGAGGCTCGGCTGGAGTTGGGTCTGTTTTCTTTTATCTGTTTACTTATTTGTAACAACTCACCCTTACCAGAACCAGGGGATCAGTATTCACTGCTTCTGAGGACAATTAAGCATAGCAAGACCCTTCATGTCTGAAATATTTTTTATTTTACTCTAATATTAATTAATGGTTTGGTGGCCTCAGACTCCTAGGTTGGAGATGACTTCCTACAGACCTCCAGAGTAATTTTGATAGTGTGGTTTCACTTCTAGAGTAGTTACAGAGAGCTCTAGACTCATTTTCAACCCAAACAGAAATGTTTAAGATTGTGTTGTTGACTTAATTGTCCTGGAAATTAGAGATGAGAGTCTTACCATGCATATACTTTGTTGTACTGAGCACTTAGCATGAGGTTCTAGATTACATCAGGAAGAAATTTCTAGATTGTTTCTAACCTCTTCCTTTACTCTTGGTTTTTATTTTTATTTTTTCTGAGACTGGGTTCTTCTGTATTGTTTTGGAGGCTGTCCTGGAACTTGCTCTGGAGACCAGGCTGGCCTCGAACTCACAGAGATACATTTGCCTCTGCCTCCCGAGTGCTGGGATTAAAGGCACATGCCACCAATGCCGGGCTCTCTTTCTTTAATCTTAAAAGCTCTCTTTTATGAAACTTTAATTCTTTAGTCATATTGGATGCTTGGGCTGATTTTCTAAGTTCAGGACTTAAGGACTCCAATATTGTATTCTTTCTAAGGAATAAGCTTCCCCCTGCTTGGGTTGGGTAGGGCAGGATGGGAGACTTTGAAAAGTCTCCTTATGTCTTGAATACTCTTTCAACTTGTTGGCGAATGGTTCTAACATCACGTTGATGTCCAGTTGTACCCAGGACCCTGCAGAGCAAACTGGTCAACTTCTTGAGCTGTTCCCACTGTTGGCTTTGAAGTCAGCTTTTTTTTTTTTTCAGGTCTCTTAAATGACCTGTTTATCTGTTTTCCAGATCTCTTGATTCTAGTCCATCATCTCTTCTCTATCATCTCTGCCGTCGGTTCTTAACGTCTTTGGATATTTCCTTTCACTGTGTTTTTATTGAGCTGTTTGAAGGAGCAGAATAAACGCATCCATTCTATCTACCATTGTCAGCCGAAACTCTGTAGACTTCTCCCGTAACATGGCATGATGTTATGGCAAGGAAGGGGAGGTGCTGTGGAAATAGAAACAACATTTATCATCAAGGAAATAGAAATAACATTTGCTGAAGTGGTGACAGGTGTTAGGTTGGAAGTTGGCACAGATGCCTACAAGTCTCTTAGATTAAGGCAGAGATCCCTGGAGAGAAGGACTAAGAGAGACTTTTTTTTTCATTTTTTTCTCCATTTTTAAAA
Source organism: Cricetulus griseus (assembly GCF_003668045.3). Lineage (NCBI taxonomy): Eukaryota > Metazoa > Chordata > Mammalia > Rodentia > Cricetidae > Cricetulus > Cricetulus griseus. Next base: position 30,098,312 of record NC_048603.1, read on the forward strand.
TTTGAATTAGAAACAAGATTGTTTTACATGTCAACCCCGGTTCCCTCTGCCTCCCCTCCTCCCCTACCACCCCAACTAACACCCTGCCTATCCCATGCCCTTGTTGCTCCACAGGGAGGGTGAGGCCTTCCATAGAGGGTCTTCAGAGTCTGTCATATCCTTTGGGATAGGGCCTATGCCCACCCCTTTGTGTTTAGGTTCAGGGAGTATCCCTCTATGTGGAATGGTCTCCCAAAGTCCATTCCTATGCTAGGCTTAAGCAAATTTCTGAAGTCTCCTCACTGACACCCATGTTCACGGGGTCTGAATCAGTCCCATGCTGGTTTCCCAGCTATCACTCTGGGAACCAAGAGTTCCCTCTTGTTCAGGTCAGCTGTTTCTGTGGGTTTCTCCAGCCTGGTCTTGACCCTTTTGCTCATCACTCCTAAGGGAGACATCTTATGATTGCCAATCAAAGTGTGGCTTCCACTCTAGATACAGAAGAAGAACAAGGAATGCATGCATTCAGTTATTAGTAAATTGACAATGTTTGTGGAAGTCCTCTCTCAGGAGCCCAGCTAGTGTATGTAAGAGAGCATATGGACAACTGGTTGCTAATCCTCAGGCAGGGGGCAATGCCACAGCTCCTAGAAACTTGATGACTTCAGGCTTTGACTTTGACACTGTAACCAATGCTCACAGGTCTCTTCTCTAGGGGAATCTGGGTAAGGAGTTGCAGTTCTAGGAGTTATGGGATCTCTGGGTTGATGCTTGTGGGTGCCGAGAATTGTAATTTGCTGAGACAGTTAGGGGAGACTTTTATTTATATGAAAGCCTCCTGATTGGCTCCCAGCGCTGGGAGAGCCAACTTAAACTATATGTAGCAATCATGGACTATTTTTTTTCTTTTAATGCTTAGAATTTAAAACCTCTCTGAACTACTACTACTATCCCTGTGGCCATCAGAATGGCTATTATTTATTAAGCATACATTAGATTCCAAGGCCCACTCTCAGTAATTGACATGAATCCTTTTACTTGATTCATACATAAAAATGTTTAAAATAGACATTGACATCATCCACACAGGTACTCTAAAAATACTTAAACTGATAACAGCAGCCCAGCAATTGGAGGATTAAGATGACCTGTGAGGTCTTCAAAGTTCTTCATATGCTTTGATCATTCAAGTCTCGAGTTACATGAAGATGCCCTCGATATAGGCTGACGTGTTTGAACACTTGGCCCCCAGTTGGTGATGCTGCTTTGGGAGAATATAGAAGACTTAGGAGGTGTGGCCTATTTGAGGGAAGTCTATCACTATAGAGGGGGCACAATTTTTTTATAGGCCTATCTACTTAGGTTCTAACTAGTTCTTTCCACAGGGTCTAGGCGTACTGACATGGTTTTTCAGAAGGAACGTGGAAGAGTTTGGAGCCCTAGAATGCTGTAATCAGAGGCCAATGATCCATTCTATTGTGGGTTCAGAAGACCAGATGCCAAAAGAAATGTGGGTAGGGAAGACCATGATCACTGGGTTCCAGGAGGAGGCAGGGGCATGGAGAAGGACTTTAAGGTCATTTATGCTATATTATGGTAGAAAATATGGCTGCATTCCGTCAGTGTCCTGAAAATGTGAATGAGACTGAATTGAAAAGTTACAAATTAGTTTTGTTGGGTGGAGAAAATTTCAAGGCAGCCTGGTATTCAGGCTGTAGCATGTAGCAGTTATTGCTCACTGCGTCTGCCGAGGTTTGAAACGAGAACTCAAAGTGGAAAGATACATGATGTGTGCAGTTTGTCAAGGAAACGAGAGTGGGCATGACTGGGACCTGAAGTTGCAGAATGGATGCCAACAGGCAGCTGTGGGTGGTAAAGAGATCAGGGTCAGAAACTATGTGCTTTTGCCATGGAAGGTAGGACGGGTGTCTTGAGGGCAGACCCTAACTGTTGGAAGAAGCAGTTGACAAAAATGGAAATTCCAGACTGAGAATGTCGATGGAGAGGTATCCTGCTCAAAAGGAAACCAGTGTTGCATGGGGGAAGTCCTTCTGTGTATATGTTTGTCTTATTGGTTGATAAATAAAACACTGTTGGCCAATAGGGAATCAAGATAGGCGGGGTTAGGAGAGGAGGAGGATTCTGGGAAATGTAGTAAAGAGGAGGTTGCCATGTGATCCCGGGGAGAGAGGACGCATGCCGCTGGCATCCTCGATAAGATAAGTCTTTATAAAATGTAGACATTAATGGTTATGGTTGATACTTAAGACAGAGCTAGCAAATAAGAAATCCTAGTCATTGGCCAGCAGCACTGTAAACAATATAAGACTCTGTTTGTTATTTCAGGGCTCTAACATGGCAGCTGGAGGAAAAGAGTTATCATTACAAATGTCAGGGAGTCATTTCCAGGTTCATTCATGAAGGCACAAAGATGCCACATATCCAATGCTTGGAAAAACTGAAGTCAAGACTTTCATCCTCCACCCTAGAGCATCACCATTCTGCAACCTTAGAGACATCCATCTAGCAAATTGAGTCACTCACTGCCTTGCCCACTATGAATGGTGGACTGAAATTTATGCAGAATCGCTTTGTTTCTCCTCATCCAGGCTCGAGGCAGAATCTCTGCTAATGGTAGGACACGCTGTGAATTTCTTATCCTTTTAACCACAGAGACACAAGGGAGTCTCGAAAAATAAAAGCGTCTCATTGACCGTCCAGCATCAAGCTCAGGAAATAAAGCTCTCTTCCAAGAGGAGAATATTGAATTAAACGAGGAAATTTTATTCCAGAATAATACTCCAAGGGGCTTTCCAAAGCAATAAAGCAGGCAGCAAAACTGTGAAGTGAGAGAAAGGTGGGGTAGAGCAGGAAAGGAAAATCAGGTCTGCTAGTGTGGTTTCTGGTTGGCCTGTTGGGCATGTGTGCTGACAGCTGACTTGGGCTGTACTCAGATATGCCATGGAGACCTGGAAGGCCAGCTGTCACTTCTGTGGCTCTGCTTCAAGTGCTGGTTCTATCCAGGGCAAGCCAGGTTGGGGTGGCCAGGAAAGCAAAGCTGTGGGGTGTCTCCAACACACTTGGAAGACTTCAGCATCCCCAAAGGTGATTATGATTCTTGTTTCTTACTGTTGTGTGATTCCAGGCAAGAGCAGCATTTTAGATATTTAAAAACCAGCAAAGGAAAGGCCTTGAGTAATTGGAACGAGAGCCAGACTAATCATAACCTCTTAGCCGAGCAGGACTCTGTGTGTCTAAGTAGGAAGAATGGGGACCGTGCCATTGATGGCAGATTAGCTTCATCAGAGATGGCTCTTGGAATGTGCTATAGCTCTCAACGTCTGAACAAGTTACTGTTTTAGCGAGCCTCATTGTCATCACATCCAAACAGAAGAATGTTTCCTTATTGTCATTTTGGAAATGCATTTCAGCTCTTTATTGCTGGGTAACAAACCCATCAAAAGCCCGGTGGCTCAACAGGCTTAGGAGATGATAAAGTGCTCGCAGCAGAAGCGAGTTTGGATTCCCAGTAGCCACATAAACAGCTAGGTTAAAAACCTACAGCCTCATGGGAAATCTCCAGTGCTTTGGGGTAGGCAATAGAGACAGGTGGATCCCTGGGGCTCCCTGGTTTTCTAACATAGTAAATTGGAGAGCTCTATATTCAATGAGAGACTCTGTCTTAAGAAATAATGCAGAGAATAGAGGAAAACACCTTAAGACCACTTCTCTCTTCCATGAACACACACATATGAACATAGATATGCATACATCAGACATGTTCATACACACACACACACACACACACACACACACACACACACACACACACACACCGCAAACAACTTGGTGACTTAAAGCCATGATATTATAGCTGGATGGGCCAAAAGGTCCTGGCAGGACTTGGCAGCCAACTCTTCCACTAAAGGTGGTATACAGTTTTCCATAGGCGATAGTTGACCAAATAGAAGAGCAAACAACAGCTACCAACTTTGATTGATGGAGCAAACAACAGCTACCAGACTTGGTTGACTTTTTCATGTAATTGGGTGGCTAGAATGGGACAAAAAAAATCAAAGGTTGCTAGAGTTGAGAATAAAAGGAACTGAATGACCAACCAGTGTTAAACTTCTTCCAGTATAAGAAGTGAAATTGGAGAGGGGTGGGGTAGCAAGGGTTGAAGTCCACTACAAACTATGAAGAAATGACTAAGGCCAGGAGAAGCCAAGAGTGAGTCATGATAAAGTTGGGTAAGGTAACTTCAAATGAGTTTGCTTGTTTCACAATGAGGCAAGAAGGGGAAATTGCCTGGAAGAAACAGTGTAGAGGAGCAAATAGCTCTGTTCCAACTCTAGACTACAAGGCTTAGGGTTATGGAGAGGAAAACTATTACCTGTGCTTGAGTGGCTTGTGGGACAGAGATTTCCTACACTTCTGGGAGTGCGGCCTGATGTCTGAGAAGATGGAGGGAAATCCTCGTTGGTGAGAGCTTGGCCTCTAGAGCAAAGGCTATGGGGGAAGATAAACTGTGTGTGGGGGGGTGGTTTCGTTGGAGGTTGTGCAGGGCACATGAATATCTGTCTTTGTGACAATGGACTCATGAGGAGCCACCATGACCCATTGTATAAAGATGGTGGGTGGAACTGATCCTGGATGACCCTCAGAGGATGCTGTCATCAACTTAGAGTTTTGTTCAGTGTTCACCATGAAACCACTCAGTGTGTGGTTACAGGGTTGAGATGAGAAGTGAGTCAAGATACTGGTGGCTATCTCACTGTTGAGATTTGTGGGTTGAAAGTATGGCTGTCCTGTCTGTATCTTAGATGGAGCGTCAGGGCTGTCTGTGTCTAGGGGAGAGTCCTCTGTGAGGGGCAATCGTCCTTGGTGGGGAGAGAGAGCCTTGTTATTAACTGAAGGTCCAGGTATTGTTCTCATGGATGCTGTGTGACATCAAAGTGTTCTGATTGGAAGCAGTGGATAGTCTGAGGACATATCAGTGTCAGAACTGAAGCCCAAACTCAAGAGTTCTGATTTTGAGGTCATTTCATGTTCACACCACTGCTCTGAAGGAAGTGAGATGGCCTGTATATCTGAATGTCAGAAAGAAAGATGGCTGAAGAAAAACAGGAGAAGGGAGTTGGCCCGCTTGCTGGACACACAGGAGAAGATTTTAGTTATCCTGTGGGAACAGTGACTCTTGTCTAAGCTTCCCAGTAAGTCCAGAGAAGGCCAGCCTCCTCACAGCACTGGAACAATCAGTGAGAAACAGTGGAGGGCGGTGCCACTCCACCATGTGTTCAGGCAGGATGCTTGGTACTTGGCAGACTAAGAACAGAGGAAGAGAGATAAGGGGCCCCATAGCCCCCAGCTGGCCCTTCGAGACTAGTGAGTTTAACTGTATTATCTAGAAGCTATGTCTAAGTCCTAACCCCCATATTCTCATGACTGTGACACCATGTAGAAATAGGGTCTGTATGGGTGGGTGTAATTGAGCATCTGTTTCGAAAAGAAATCATGAGTTTAGGTTTATCATTAATCTGGGCTCCAATTTGGGTACCGCTATGGTCTGTAGTCAATGCTATCTTTTAAAAAGAAGCAGAACCAAAAGATGGGCAGGCCAGAAACATAAGGAGATGACCCTGTGAGGAGGGTGTGGACACTGGAATAATATTGCCCGAAACCTACAAGGCCAGAATTTTCCCAAGGTGGAAGAGGCAAGGAAGGAATATTCCCTACAGCCTTGGAAGGGAGTGTGACGCTGCTGATATTTTGGACTTTTGGCTTCCAGAACAGTGAGAGAATACAGTTCTGATATTTAAAGCCAGGCAGTTTTTGATAATTTGTTATGACAGCCAAGGAATTTAATTCAGTGGAGGAGATGTGGAGCTTGCGTTAGCTGCTGGATTAGCAGAAGCCTGGCTCAAGACAGGCTTGGGCTGGGTGCCCGCTTGTTCCCCACAAAGGATGGGAAGGGTCTTTCTGGGTCCCAGGACTTGCCAAGTGCACCTGCCTCTCAGAAAAGGCTCTCCTTGGCTCTTGGGAGCTCATGCATCTGATGTCTTGTCTCCAGCCACCAGGAGATGAGAGCTGTCCTCTTACCCAGGCAGGAGAGACCCTTAACGACTGGTCACTTACGTACCAGCAACTCAGCTTGAAGAAGGTTCCATTAAACTGGAAAAGCTTGAGAGACTTTAGTTGGCAAGCTCCTGCTTGTCCCTGCTCCCTCGAGAAGCAGGGCCCCCCAAAAAGTTTAGATCAGATATATAAAATAAAAGAATGACTTTTGGTTCTGATTTATCTCACTTTCTCATCTCAGACCCCCTCACATGGCAATGACAAGCAAAAGGGATTTTCTTTGGAGCCATGCTACAGCGTCCAGCCTGTGAAGCAAGTATCCTCAGGTGCCAGAATGTCACGTGTGTGATTAGTTGCTAGGCTGTGCGAGCTTGCCTGGGAAAGGTTGAAAGGGAAGCTACAGACTAGCGGAATCAGGTGGTCTGGGACTTAGGTCAATTATATAACTGTCCTTTGTGTTCAGATCCATTCCACTTCCCCCTGCTGCTTTGCTGAAGGGACAAGGGAAGTCTCACAGTTCGGTATGCTGGAGTGTGCAAAATGCTAATTGCTTTCTGGAGCCCGCAGAGGGGCACAGAGGGCGTGCCCCTCTGGAGGAGAGACAAGGGAGGTTGCCTCTCAAACTTGGAGCTAGGTGGAGTCCAGCTGACTCAGCGGTCCCCTGGCAAACGCATACCCCTCCTCCTGCCCCCCCTCACTGATTCCTAGGGTGACCTTTCTCAGTGAGCGGTGGGAGGCCCCTCAGCAGTGGTGTATGTGTGAGAGCCATAACAAGAAGATCAGGGTTTGTCTTTGCTGGGGGATGCTAATTTTAACAAGTGCTTCCACCTCTCTAGAGGCACACCATCCTGAGTTCCCCGTTAGACACTGGAGATTGGTCCCTGCACAGTGGCTCTGAGCTTTGCTCTCAGCAGATGTTCAGAGGCCTTTGTTAATTGAATTCAGTCCATGCTCCACCCTGTTTGTGGCAGATCTGGGTCTCTAAGATGTAGTCTCTAGACCGCTGAACTCTTGCTCCTCTTTCTGTTTCATCTTGCTGCTAGAATCACCAGAGTCCCCTGGAAGGATGCTTTGGCACTCTTGGCAGTTCTCTGGGTGAACGTTGCTATGATACAGTCTTGCGAAGAGCTGACTGCTCACAAGTGAGGGCAAGTGCTATTTAAGTTGGGTGAGTAAGAAGGAATGCTGATTTGTTAGATGAAGTTGTTAGATGACCATAATATTTATAAGGGGGATGCCCCGAATACATTCTGTGTGCATGAAGGGCACACAGATTTTAGCTCTGAATAGCTGTGGTAGCTTATTGCTATTTGATTATGAAGTCTTCCTTTCTTTTCATTGATGTATCTGTTTATCTAATCTCTTTCTATCTATCTAATCTCTATCATCTGTGTATCATTTTATTATCTATCTATCTATCTATCTATCTATCTATCTACTATCTATCTATCCGTCATCTATCTTATATTTAACTATATCTACCAAATGAATAGGGTAAACAGTTGACTCTATATGTATGTATTATATGCCATCTATCTATATATCTATATATCTATTTGTCAATAGTTTGTCATCTATGTATCTACCTCTCCATGTTCATCACTAATTTTTAAAATTAAATTGACTCAGAACTTGAGGGGTTGGATTTTTAAAGTATCTCTTCAGATTATGTGACACTCTGGGAGTGACCCGGATGCTAGAATGGAAACCATGATCTCCAACACTTGTTACGAGGCCTTCTACCTCTGATGGCTTTGTTAACTATTTTAAAGTTTGCCTTCCACCCGTTTATTTGCACTGTTGTTTTCAAGCTCATTAGCTGTTCAAAATATTGTACCTCATTTAGTCACAGGGAGCTTAACCTGGTTATGTCATTGTCCAGTGGACAGTTTGAAGGGAAAGCTTGAACTTCTGAAGTTGGACAGAGAAAGTCATTTGGACTGCATGGACCCAACTTAGTGTTGATGTCCGGGTGCCAGGCCCAGAACAGACAGAGAAGGATACAGTGCACGCCTCCCACATTGTGTCTCAGTCTTGTTTGTAAAGTTGTCTACAGGGAAAGTGCCGTTGATGGGGAATGTACTGTGTATGTTTATCTTATTGATTGTTAAATAAAATTCTGTTTGGCCAATGAGACAGCAAATTAGACGGGACTAGGAGTCAAAGAGGATTCTGGGAAATGTAGTAGATAATTGGTGATCCAGGCAGGAAGTGACATAGCAAGGAGACTCATATTTAAGCGAAGGAGAAACAGGAAGGGCCCCTTTTCCCGTTCGCCTCCTCCAGCGGCAGGATGTGAGCCACTGGCAAGGAGGGACGCCAATAAGGCATCCGATAAGTCTTATAAAATATATAAATTTATGATAGTTAAGACTGAGCTAGCAGATGAGAATCCTAGTCATTGGCCAAGCAGCTTTGAACCTAATACAATTTTCTGTGTATTCATTTGGGCCTGACTCGGGCGGGTGGCTGGCGTAAAGCTCACACGTGGTGGTGGGGCTCGGTGGCATTTGGCGGAAAGATTTATCATAACATGCCGTAGCATCATATGAAGGAACAATGAGGAAAGGAGATCCCCAGGAGAAACCAGCATGAAGCTCAGAACACACAGTAGGCTGTTGTGTGACTTTTCTGGGGATGTGGGAGCAAATAGAGCTTCCTCCAGTCCAGCAGTGCATAGGCGGCAGACCAAAGATAAAATTTACCCAGGTCTAGATTAGTGAACGAGAGCATTCGGCGAGGCCACAAACAAGAGCTTGGGTGGCTCTGGATAGCGAACTAGAGCATTTAGTGAGGTTACAAACAAGAGCTCGGGTGGCATGAAGGCAGGGTCGTCATGGAAATGTCCACACCAGCTGGGAGACGACTCATAAGAGCTGCTTCCCTGCATCTCCATGCACAATTTGCAGCTAGCAGGCAGTGCAATGGGCATTATTTCTTAGGTAGCAGTGAAGAGGAGCCATGTGAGCTGGCTGTCTGAGCCTTGTGAGTCTTCTTTACTTTCCAAGAAGCAATGAATGATTCAACTAGGAGGAAATAGCTCTACAACACAGGTATTTTAACATTTAAAAATGTCAACATGTTGTTTGGTATGAAATGATTAGATAGCATTTATTGCCCTTTTCATGTATAATATGTATCCTGGTGTTTACCTTTGGGGACTGATCCATGAATGGAGACAGAGAATTCTGTTATTCAGTTTTGTTCTTTCTTGAAGGATTGATTTGGAAATTACACTCAGAAAGCTAATTCTAAGCTCCAGCAGACTTCTTTCACCTACTGTTTATGTTTTAAGAGATGAACTCAAACTAGTAAAATGAGAAGGAATTTTGTGAGCCACTGGGATGCCAAAGACTGCTTTGCTCTTCAGTGGTAATGACACTCAGGACTGTTCAATCACCACATTTGTAGAAGGAAGAAGCCATCATGAGAATTCTCATTGAGCTTTTGGTACCACAAGAATCCAAATCCCCTCTAACTGCTATCATTATAAAGACTCCCGAGTTACCCTTGTATCATTTGACTCACAAGCTATGGTTAAGTCAGACAGACACAGGTCAAACAACAACTGTTGGTATTTGCAGCTCTTTATAACTTGATAACATTACAGAGTACCGATTAATTCTCTGTATTGGAGAGATATCAGGAAGCCCTAGAAGTAAATTATTTAGTGTGCCCTTGGCAAAAACTCTGGATGGTAAATGTCACGTCTATTTGTTTAATAGGTAAGAAATCTGAGGCTTTACTTTGGCTACATTTGTTCTTGGAGTTAATAATGGGACAAGATGCCAAGCCAGAAGAATTTCTGACACCAACATTTAAGCTTTCTTCAGTACAACATTCTCCCTTAGCAAAGCATTCCCTGAGGTGGCTTTGAGGTTGACTTCTCAGATTCCATTTACCCTTATTCTCTCTTCTCCCTGCATCCCATTCCCTACAGCACAGCTGATAGTGGGTGCTGGGGTCAAACAGAAATCGTGTCATCTGCTGTGTTGCTGGTACTGCTAAACTGAAGCCTCTGCTGGTATCTGATATGGAGGTCTTGACTTACACTTTCTATCAGTAAGTGGAGTCACCGTCCTGTTAACACGCTTGCCACATACGTCCCGTAGAGACAGTACTTGTACTGAATATAGGATGTGGCTTAGATGCCACACTAGATATTTATAATGTAATACTATCATAAAGCTGGTGGGGGCCGGGCATGTGCAGGACTTGATAACTGAGTGTTAGAACATTCCTGGGCACTGCGAATTTTGACTGCTGAAGACGGTTGCCTATTCAACAGCCCTATAGCCCCTCTCAACCCAACGGCAGAATGTAGAACATTATTTGTGTGGCCTTCTTGACTCTCTCAAAGTTAGAGCATCTATAATATTACTAGAGATGGAGAGAGAAATTGGTTCCTTTTATAGAGTAGACGCCTTTGGGCTTTAAGGCTAATGCTTCTGCAGAAACTTGACTGCAAATAGGTACTAAGAGGAGATGTTCCCCTCAAGTGACTGAGGCCCCATTGATGAATGTACATCTATTCAGTCAATCATTTAGCCATTCATTACTTCACTTATCAAGTAGATATGCATGGCAGTAGACACTCGCTTATCGAGGGCATGATATGTTAGGATAGAAAATTCCTTGAGTTGTTGTAAGATGGAACAGAAAAGTCCAGACATGATGTGGAATAATTTACTCCAAGGTCTCAGTTCTCATTTAAGGCAAGAGTTAACCAAGGTTCCAGAAGGAAACAATGGGCCTAAGAAATGCAATAACATGGTATCTTCTCATAAGGTCAGGAATAGATGACTAATTTCAATTTAAAAAATTGTTAATAAGCTTATTTTTTCTCTTCCTACAGTCCACTGGACATAGGTTATAGTCTTTCTCTCTCTATTTCTCTAGACAGCTTTATGCCAACAGGAACATAAAATCTGGGAGTTCTCATAGTCCTGGCTTTGGCTTGGTTTGAGGCAAGAGAATTATTTAGATCTAGGAAGTTCCTCTTTCAGCTGCAATTCAAAGTACCAGAATGAGAATGCTAGTCTGTCCCTGGGAAGGGCAAACACTAGCTAGCCATTAGAGCCAGCAGTCTGTGAAATAGCTTTTGTCACTAAGTGTGAAGCCAAGCCTTTTGCTAACCCCCCTTCTAAGCTGGGAAGCCACCACCAAGATGATAAATACTGGGACTCTGCTCCGCTTGGAAGGCTGATGAGAGCCCATGCTACCTTCTCTTTCTGCACTAGGACCTGCACAAGCTTAATTTTCTCTTTCTGCCGGGACCACGTTATGTATCTCTTGGGCTGGTACAGTGCCAGGGAGCAATCTGATGACTGACACACAGCTCCAGTTCATCCCATTCAATTCGTACCTGAGTGGTGTCAATTTTCCATCTTGCAACCCGGCTATTATCACCAAGGTGACATTGCCTGGCATTTGGTTACTGGCATCATGCCAGACATTAATTCCTGTCCCAAGGAAACACTTCTTCATATTCAGGACGGGATGTTAGAGGAGAATTATTTCCATAGTAACCATCAGGCTCCAAAGTTGGTTTTAAGCTTTAATTATTTATACTGTCAATTTCTGCTTTTTTTTTTTTTACAGTCTTGCTTTTGTACTAGGTGACAAATCAAGTTTGACGGTGGATACTACCCATGCTTGCTTATCCACAGGCAGCAGGGTTTATTGGCACTGATAAATGGCTTAATTATGGATAGAACAGGCCATAGTGATCATTGGAATCCGGCATTGTGAAGCTCTCAGTGTTGCGTCTGGTCTGTATTACAGGCCAAAGCTTTCTTAATTCTGGTATATTCTTATGTACTCCCTGGCTTTCCCCTGCTCTTTGTAAGGAAAGAGGGTAAGTTGTCTCCACCATGGACCGTGAGCGGATAGACAGAGGACTGTGTTCAGCTCAGCCTTTTCTTCTTAGAACTCCAGAGAAGATGGCTCTTCTTTGTCTCTCCCAGGCACCTGTTGGTTTTCTACACTGCTCAACACTAGGCAGAAAAGACTGTCAAAATCTAGGTTTCCTTATTGCTTACTTTCCTGCAAACAGAATCCGTAATATTTCGTCACACATGTAGCATTCTGTGCCTTGCCCAGAGGATCTTCAGATTTCTCAGATGATTTTGAGCCTTGGTAGGGAGAGTAGTATTACTCCTCTGGTTGACCTCACTTCTGCCATAAGTCTTTACTGTAGCAGCTGTTTACTGTGTAACTCTGTGTATCAGGTACACAGAGGAAAGACATGGTTCCTGCCCTTGGGAAGTCGTGGTCTGGATAGACTTGCCCGCTGATGTATCTTCAGGGATTTTTACTTTTAATAAATCTTTGTTGAGTGAGAAACCATAAAAACCAAACACTATATATAGTAAATAAGCAATAGCTATAGAGGTCTTCCTTGCTGACACCTTGTAATGACCAGATGTGCGGTCTTCCAGTTGCCAGGGATGCTGGATGCTGGAGCTCGTAGATGACTCTCCAAGAATTGCCAGTGGTGGAAGAACGCTTCCTCTGAGATCCAGTCCCTTCCCCAGGACAGTTTGCAACTGGAACAACATAGAACGGGCTGTGATGGCCCTTCAGTTCAGCTTTCATCTCTGCTCATTCCTGCTTCTCTCGCTCTCCTGGGTGTCCACCGGGAGGGTAGCCCCCCAGTCAACATTCTCTTGGGGATTTTTCGTCTCAGGCACCGGTCAAGGAACTTGACCGGGACATCCGTGCAAACCATTGTGAAGCTACAGGGGCAGAGCTGTGAAACCATAGCTGCAGAAACTAGGGAGAGAGTGGAAGGCTGTGTGAATAGGGCTTTCTAGAGAAGGACAGAGCTGGAGTGAATATAGGAAGGTGGGATCCTGAAATACCAGGAACTTGTGTCTTCGACTGCATGCAAATCTCCCGCCTTTGCTGTTGACCTCAATTACCCTGACTTCTCCAAGGGAGCAGGGCAGCCAGAGAAGCTGTGTGCCCAACCCAGCGGGCTTGAATGACAGCGCTGGCAGGACACACGCCCACCAATGAGGAAGAATCAGTGTGGACTTGACAAGTCATGGATTTGAAGACGCTGGAGGGGACAGAGTGGAGTTTGAGAAGGAATGTCTGGGCGGAGTCGGGGGCAGAACATCGCGCCTGGCTCTCTCAAAGGCCAGTCTTGTCTGGGAAGGGCTTACCTTCACCTGGGGCTCCGCGACATCAGGCCTGGGTGTGTATGGGATGCCAGGAGTGAGGAGAGAAGCTGCACGCCTGCTGTGGCCAAGCAGGCTAGCCAAAACGAGCATCTGCTTCTTCTCTGGACGGTGCTGGAGCAGAGGGATGAGCCTGCTGCCTGGGAGGAGCAAGCTGCCTGGAGGACAAGGGGCAGGGAGGATCCTGGCTGGTGTGGCCTGGCTGATGTGGGAGCTACTCACGTAATTTTCTTAATTATTGGCTTAAAACTCTGCCCCACAGCCTGATCTGCATAAGAGGAAAAGCAAGGCATTTTAGCTTTCTAGATGATGTAAGACATCAGTTACATCACTTCTTTTTTCTCATACAGCTTTGTGAAATAATAACCCAATAACCCAATCCAAATGACCCTGCCTAGCTGGTCTATGGCAGAAGCCATGCTGAGTAGTCTGATGGACTTGCTGGTGGCTTTAAGCAAAAAAGAAATGGTTCCCAAAACCCTTCTTCCCTATAGGAGAAGGATCAGCACAACACCTTGGGTTGTTCAGTTGACTGCAGCTAAGCTTTGTTCTAAGTCATTTCGGAAATGGCCAGAAACAAAACTTAAGCTGTCTTAGGCAATGCCAAAGAAGGGTGGTCCTCTTGGCTCTCACAGGAAGCCTCTGCCTCCTATCTGTTGAAGGAACAGTTGGAGCTCTCACTTCCAACTCCAGTGTTCCTACTTGGGCTGCATCTGTGGAATGATGGGACTGCTTGTTGCCACCTTCAAGATATCACCTATGATAATGAAAATTTTCTTGCAGTGAACTTGTAACAGTGGCCATACCCCTTGGGCATGGCCTCAGGCAGACAGAAGCTTGAGGCGTGGCTTTCCTTTGGGCTTCATTCTGGTGGGTCAGCTGATCTTGTAGGAAGGGCAGAGAAACGCTCCCGCAGTTCTTTGTATTTTTCTGTGTAATTGTTCCCCAATAGAAACCCATTTATCATTTATCTTGGGTCTAGTGAAATAATTATGCCCTCGCCTTCAAGAGCACATGGAATAAAAATTTCAGGATACATACATGTATATTCATTTCGGGAAAACAAATGCAAATGACCTTACATCTTTCATGGTTCAGAATAGTCCCCATCTGGCACCCCCAAAGCTCCCCTTACTTGGGTCAGTCTTGAGGTATCCACTGCAGTCATCTCATTCCATACTAAGAGTCTCACTCAGCACTCAGCATCCTGAAATCAGAATCCCACATTTATCTGATTGCTTATAGTCATTTCTGGGGCAGACACCAAGATGGAATTAAAATAGCAATAGATTAACTGGGGAATTTCTGTGAAGACCAAAGGAAAGGAGACTGGGGTGCTTAAAGGGAAGCCCAGGATGCTGTTCTGGTCTGATTCCTGTGGAATCAGTGATGAGGAAAGATGGGGTGTAAAAGCTAAAGACTGTTGCATGAGGGTTTTGGCCACACTAGAGGAGAGCACCGAGCCAATGCTGCTTATAAGAAGAACCCCATGGGTAGAAAGAGGCTGATTGTATTGGCCGACTGGAATCGGCATAGGCAAAGTATGACCTTGGCATTCATGGGAGTCCAAGCTTGACCTTGGCATTCATGGAAGTCCAAGCCTGACCTTGGCATTCATGGGAGTCCAAGCCTGACCTTGGCATTCATGGGAGTCCAAGCCTGATCTTGGCATTCATGGGAGTCCGGCCTGAGCCTGCCAGCCATGTTCACTGTAGCAAATCCTCTCAAAGATCCAAGAGTTGTGCTTCCGTGGTCACCATAATCCCTTACCCAAACCCGAGGATCTTCAGGGCATGGACTGATTTCACATGTCCGCACGTTTAGGGATCTCACAGTGGGTGAATCTGATACTCAGGAAGGGATTGGTGAGCATTTGTCAAAACCATTGCCAGAAATGGATTTGGAGAGATGTGGTGTTGGTTGAGTGGTGTGAATTGATTTGTGAGGCAATGGGAACTTGTTGGAGGTCCTAAGACAGAAGAACATTGTGGATTTAAGTGGGACTTATGCCCTTTTTCCATGCTGTGGGAGTGTGAGCCGTGGTAGGCATAGAAACTAAGGTGCTGGCAGCAGGACATCTTGGCGTTGGCATCCTTAGGCCCTGGAAACTTGGGTAGGGAATGTGAGGTGTTAAAGGTGACAGCGAGTTTTCCAGTCCCAGGGACTGGGTGTGTGGAGGAGGAGGAACTGTTATTTCAAGGCCAAATGTAAAATACCACAACAGATCTGTTGAGCTGAAGACTCTCTTAACAGATCCAAGTGGGAAGTGCCAGGTGCATCCAGGTTAGAGAAACATATCTGAGAAAAAGGTTAGAGAAACATATTGCGGAAAGGGGGTGTTGAGACCAAGGTGAAAGTAGACAGTGCAGTTCTAAGATGAATTGCGATGTGGGTAGCTGTGAAGCCATTTGTTCACGCCTATTCTTTTGATTCTTTGGCGAGAGGTATTTCTCTTATGTTTGTTTTTTTCTCCTCAGTTGTGTTCTTCCCACGACTGTATTTTCACCTTTGATTCGCAGGGAATAAGCACAGAGATTTGCACAAAAGCTGTGAACTCCTGAATGGTAGAAAGGCATTGCTTGCTTATGACTGTCTAGTGTCTTAAATGGCACCTAGACTGTAGAAGAGGCTTAGAGAATCTGTGTTGAATTGAGTGACTTAATTTGTGCAATGATTCACCATTTGGCAAATCACTGAAGATGCATGGGAGCCCATTATCCTCCCAATAATGCTGTAACTCCAACTTATAAATGACAGATGAAACCCCAGAGAGGTTGAATAGGTTCCTTGAAGCCTTATGGTATATCAGTCAGGAAAGGCTAGGCTATGCTCTGTAACTGAGTGACAACATCAAGGCTTAGCAATACAGACGTTTATTCTTACCTGTGTGATGTCCACTGTGAACCTGGGAATCCCCTGGGTGTCTTCCAGGTGGTGGCTCAGAAATCTGGGTTTTGCAGCCATGTGCCAACGGGTGCCTTCATACCTGTGCCAGAAGAACATGGAGAGCCAAGCCCCAGTTCTCAAGTATGCCCATCGAGAGTCACAATGACCCCACTCACATTTCAGTGATGAAGGGAGGTATATGACTTCATCTAACCCCAGAGAAAGAGGAAGGTGGGCATTGCCTCCTGAGCCAAGGAAGACTAGAACCATAGCCCATCACCCATCCCAACATCAAACTGACCTTGAACTCAAATTCCTGAGCCAGGTGCACAGTATTTTTATTCTTTGCCTCATGCTTCTGTTTTCTAGTAAATATTTTTCATTTATTTTGCAGGCCGACCACAGTTTCCTCTCCCTGAAAATTGCCCAATGTTAAAGCTAGTTTATAATGTTTAATTACTATCCTGAAAACACTCATTTTTCTCCACCCCTTTATTCCACTTTCTCTCTTGTCACAGGCCTACCCACTGTATCTTCATGTCGGTGTTGAATATAGAGGCTCAAGGGACCCCGAGTACCTCAGAGGAAGCCATCAGTCATAGGGGTAAATGCCCAAGCTGCCTCATTCTCTGCTAATTGGCTTACTCTTCTTTCTTTTGAGTTTTTGAAAGTGAGACCCTGTTATCAACATGGACAGTACTCCCTACTCCCCAGGGGTGTTTTCTAGTAAAAGCTATCTTAGCATCACCATAGGGGTCAGACCTCCCAGAGTCACTTCTATATGACTATCTGGGGACAGAGACCATGGCCTGCACGTGATTAGAGGGACAAGATGATTAGGACCATAGGCACAGGGGAAACATGTGCTGAGCAAAGAGAAAGACATAGGCTTGGCTTATTTACACACCAGTAACTCCCCAACCACTGATGGGGTCCAGTAAAAGTGTGTGAACTTGACTATCTAGCTCTGGTCTCCTGGTCTTCAGCCACCTGTATACTATTCATAAGCACTCAGAAGGCTGCTAGATGTTTGGAGCTAACAGCCAGTTACACAATAAGCGGATCCCTTCCAGCCCAGGCTGGCTGCTCCTTTGTCTTAGGAACTTTAAAAAAAAAAAAACAAAACCCTGAAGCAAAATCAGGACACCAGGGTGCATCATGAGGCAAATGGACAATGGCATTACTGCATCTTTGCTTTGTGCCAGGCATAGATGCTGCGGTCATTACTTAATCTTACAAAACTACGGGCTTTGGACATTTTCTAGCCCACCAACGAAGACTGCCTGGCTCAAGGGCAGGCGTTCCTTTCACCTATTCTGATGTGTCCCTATTGCCTAGACCAGCGCACGGTAGACAGGAGTGTTCAGTGTGTATTTGTTGGAAAACACATTCAAAGTCACCGATTGAGCCGAGAGGCAGAGGAGCTAACAGGGGAAGCCAGGCAGCCTGGGTTCAAGGCTCTCCCCCAGACGTGCTGTGTTGCAATGTAACCTCTTGTCTGTCTTTGACATTCACGAATTCTGTCTGCTAATCATTGCACATCTGCTACCTTGCCCTGGCCCCGTCCCTCCAGAGTGTAAACACCCGAGAGAGACAGAGATGAGACCTGGTTTCTTCCTACACTGCTTGGTCCTGCAAAGCTGGGTAACCAGTAGGTGTGAAAGTCACTTCCAGCTGCAGTGTTCTCCAGGATGAAGGAGGCAGTCACCTTTGGCAGCTGGTTTGAACTTCTTAGGGGGAGTTCCAACTGTCCACACCCCTCTTGGAGGACACAGAACCCTCAGTGCAGTTTCATTGTTCCACTAGGGGGAGCCAAATGCAAACAAAACACCTCTCTTGACCTCCTCCCCACCGCCCAAAGCAGTGGCAGCTTGGGGCAGCCCTAGGAGGAGACCACTGGCTGGGCTAACCTTGGAGAACCCAGTTCAAAGCTCCTGCTCGTCCTGTTCTCTGCTTTCTTCTTGCTCCGTGACAGCTTTTACAGTCAAGGTATTTGGAACTAATTCCAATCTCACGGAGCCGTGACTCCTCGGTTCTTGAGATCCCTGCAGCTTCTGCCCAGGGCTGACATATGGTTTCCTCTCAGGAGCGGCAGGGATAGATTTTGATGGGCTGCCTGCCTAGAGGCGAAGCTGCTCTAGGTTTACAGGAGGAACCCTGGAATCAAGCAAGATCTAGCAAATGAAGGGAACCTCATCTTTCCCCATCCCCTTCTCTTAAAACGCAGGACCTTTGCCACTGTCACAGGTCAGAGAGATGCCGCGCAAAGCAGAAACTTCCCTTTCTTTTTTTTCCCTGCCCCCCCTTTAAAAAAAACTTCGGAAGTTCTCCGGCTTTATACACTGTAAATCAGCCATTTCCATCCTCTACCTCCTTCCAGCCCCCCAAGCCCCCTCCCCCCTCATAGCCCTTTGTCTCCCTCCCTGCTTGATGTCCTCTTGTTTTAGGTTTTATTACTAACATGACTCGGGTTAATGCTGCCCACAGGACACGGATGAGTGAATATCACCGGGGCATAGGCAACCCTACCAACAGCCACACCCACAAAGGAAGGGGACTCTCTCACAGCAGCCACCAACTGCCCATAGCTTTTCTGATAAGGGTGGGGCCTCGGGGCCCCTCCCGCATCCATGCCGAAAAGTTGCCTGAGCTGCCTTCTGCAGGTGCACAGCTTTTGTGAGCTGATGTGTGCAACAGCTGTGCATTGTTCAGATGTCAGAGCTTCGAAGCTTGCCTCTCACTCACCGGCTCTTACATCTTTTCCATCTTCTCTTACCTAAAGTTCCCTGAGCCCTGGATGGTTGACATAGGCGACCACTCACAGCTGAGCACTCAGAGTCACTTACACGTGGTACACTGACCAGTTAGGAGGCTCTGCATTCACCACTACCCTCGGCAAAGATAAGTATCTCGGGCCAAAAGTTGAGAGTTGCACAAATCTGTGGACACAAACACACCTATTTAGAATGCAGTTTGGCAATATGTCCATTGGCCAAAGCAACAGTAGGTTTCTCCTGCTCCCGGGCCTATGACATTCCTAGCTATTGGCTTTAGACCAGATGTACAGTACTAGGGTGAAGTACCCCCATACCAAGCAGAAAGTGGTTGGGGAATGATGTAATTATATTTTAATCAACATTAAGAATAATAACCTTCATATCACTATTGCTAGTAGATCAGTAGAGTCTGGTGCTCGGAGGGATGGTTGATGTCTTTTCTCTTCCAGCAGCCTGTATAGTGCCTTCTGGCACCATGTAAGCTGGCCAGTAGGCAGAGAGTTTCCTGTGAGCTTGAGGTTGCTTTCTTTCCCTTCTTATCATAATGAAACTGGAGACTTGGTTCTTGCAAAAACAACCTGGCTTGTAGAGACAAGAATGATCTATTTTGACAACTAACCTGACAGGGATGGATATATTTGTGTAATGTTGGGCAGTTTTATTTTATTAGTTTGTTTTAGCACTGCACTGCGGATGCCTTTTTCTATGTTTGGACAGCTTGCAAACATGCTGCGAGCACTTGGGAAAATTCTCAGCTAATGTATTTTCTGTAACAAAATCTGATGTGGAGTTATTTCTTCTTTTCCACAGTTTCCAATTAAATTGTCTGATTTACTTTTTGTTGTAGAGATGGTATATCTTTTACAATCTGATACTTTCCTTAAAGAAGAAAGATGGATGGTCTTAGTGAAAGATATTTATTCTGTTGAGGCGTGTTAGTGAGTTTTCTCCACGCTGTGATGGAACACTTGACAAAAGAAACTTAACAAGGGAAGGGCTCATTTTTGCTCACAGCTGGATAGGAGAGTCCATCATGACAAGGATGGTGCATCCATCTGCACCCCTAAGGACAGATTCGAGGTTCTGTGTCCAGGGACAGAGGGCACACCCAACAATCCTGCTTCAACTGTCTTAATCTGACCATCGGATGGCTGACACTAGGAAATTCTATATGCCTGGCATACTCCACCCTCTTTACACTCTCTAAGAACTTTCCACATATTATCTCTTTATTTGATGATCCCTGTATCAGCCAGGGATGTTGAAGATTGACTCCCATAGATATTAAGATGTTTTTGGGAAATGCATACAGGCAAGCCATATAATGCCAGACCAGAGCTGCCCCTGAGGCAGATGGGTTGTATGGCGGTGCTAGGTCCCTCAGGCCTAGCCTTTGCTCTGATAAAGCCACGACTTTTAAATTTGTGTTCCTGGGCTCAGGGTGTCTGAGTGAACCAGCCTGAAGCACACGTCGGTCCTTGTGGATTGGGGGATTGTGGAGGCCCCTGGTATGAAGTCCCTTCCAAAGCTGTATCCATGCAAAATTTGGGCGCTATTGAGAGAAGTCAGACATAGCTATCCCATATAAACTTTGTGAGGTGAGGTGCATGATGTAACATTTATATCCACACGAGAACCCGAGACACCGAGCGGTGAAATGCATTGTGCAAACACACCCAGTGACATAGAGGAGTGCCAGTCACCATGCTGCAGGTCTGTGTCTCCCCACTCAAAAGGAGAGATGGATTTTCTATTCAGCACTCTGCCTTCTCCTTTCTTACTGCGGGTATCACTTGCTTCCCACCCATCCTCCACAGGAGGACCGTTGCTTGTCATTCCTAGCCACGAGACTTAAGCTCTCATTCCACTGCTGGGCCCCCAACTTTCAAACACCAATGTATTTACCCAATGGATACCTTTTCCTATATATTAATAGAAAAAGAGTCATTGCCATTTGGCATTGTGACACAAGTTCTATCCCAGTTTTTTCCCACTGATTAGTATGTTAGGGATGGATCTGGATTCCACTGCAAGGAAAAGCCTGGATGGAACTTGTATGTGGCTGTGGATTCATGGCCCCATTCTGATGATATTTAGGAGTGAACCTTTAGGGCCAATGGTTAAAATAAACAGATAAACACTCACTTGATTGTTGGCCGGAAAGGGAGTCCACATTCTTGTTGCTTAGCTCTAGAATAAATCATTCATTAATGGCATAATTTATATTCCTTGAATGCTCTACATCTCTGGACCCAGTGAGAAATCACTCCATAATCTATTAGTGATGCCTGTTACTATTAGTGATGGCTACTAGTGATGTCTGCTGTGAGCGCAGGAGCGGTGGTGTGTGCTGTGGGTCAGAGGACCCTGATTGAAATTCTCTGTGCTCTTCTCCCAACCCACGATTTTAAGTTTATCTCCCTTTCCTCCTCTCTACTTTCTCCTTTCCCTCTTTTCTTCCCCAATTGGTATTACAATTTAAAGAAAAAAGGAAATGACAGAGCTGTTTCTACATATGTAAGGCCAGCGTATAAAGCAGCTAAGAACTGAATTTCTGTAGAGGAGTAGTGCAAGGGCCTTCAGTGTCTGCCGTGGCCCCCATGCTCTGCTTTGGTTTCTGTCTGCTGGGGGCCAATGTGTAGGGAGGAATCCTGTTTAGAGGTACTGCTGACCACGCCCTCTTGGGCGTGGTCAGAGTGGTGTAACAAGGGTTTAAGTAGGAGGGAGGGGGTGCACGTGGCCCGTTTTCTCTCTTTTGCCTGGCTGAGCTCAGTAGGAAGCATCTTGTGGGTCCCTCCTGCTCTGGTGCAAACCTGGTCACTGGCCTATTCCTTGATAAACTACCTGTTATCAATCGCTTTCTGACTGCACTTTGTAAACGTCATTACCAATGTGTTAGCCACAATCCACTGCCTGCCGTTCCCCGGACATGTCCCCTCTTCCTGCTGTTTGCTTGTTTCTTCCTACTCCCTTGGTTGATGTCTTGCAACATTTTCCAAGATCCTAGAGGTCCACTTTCACCCCAAACCCTCCCTAGCACCCTCTATTTGGATGCGTTATGTGCAAGAAACATAGCGCTTTTTTTTTTTTTTTAAACTCCCATCACGGCTTTTAGAATTGCTCATTTGAATACAGCCATGGAACCCTCTGTGTAGGTCTCTGCTTAATGAGGAAGTGAGACCCACTCGGTCAATTCTAGCAAAGGTGGGAATACATTGATTTTTTTTTCTTCCATTTTTAAAATTTAAATTACAAACAGGATTGTTTTACATGTCAATCCCAGTTCCCTCTCCCTCCCCTCTTCCCCTGCCCCCCACTAACACCCTACCTATCCCATACCATTTTCTGCTCCCCAGGGAGGGTGAGACCTTCCGTGGGGGGGGGTCTTCAAAATCTGTCATAGCCTTTGCGATAGAGCCTAGGCCAACCCCCGTGTGTCTTGGCTCAGGGAGTATCCCTCTATGTGGAATGGGCTCCCAAAGTCCATTCTTATGCTGGGATCTACAAGAGGCTCCATGGATTTCCAAGGTCTCCTCACTGACACCCATGTTCATGGGATCTGGATCAGTTCCAGGCTGGTTTCCCAGCTATCCATCTGGGGACCAAGAGCTCATGGGAATACATTTAGACATCAATTCTTACTTTGTTTTCCAGGTGCAGACACCCTCCTGTGTGCATCTGTTTGTCGTGGCCCAGCATGTCTCAGCCCCAAGCCACGGTTCGGCCTGACTGGGGGAGCGTGGACTTGGAAACTCCTAGCAACCCAATGGCGATAAAGACCAAACACAGGCATCTTGTCATCTTTAGAGGGCTCTCGGTTCCGTGCTGCAGAACTGGAGTCTTTTCTTTATTCAGCATCTCCCTGGCTGTTTCCTAACCATGCTTTCCTGGCCACAAGGCCGTTTCTGTCTCCTCCAGTTAACCCCTCTGCTAGGTTGCTCCTAACGCTCTCTGTCCTCACTTGTCCTGCACGCCGTACCCAGTGCAGAGCATGAACTCACTGAACATGGCTGGATGCTTTACTGTAGCTATACACTTCGAACCACAAGGATAATAAGTAGTGCTTCTCTTCCTTGACTCTATGCCCAGACGCCTGCATCTGCTGTTCACTTAGACGGGGTAAGAAGCAAACCTTCTGATTCTTGGCCTGATTCAGGGCATCTGAAAGGAGAATTAGTCATGGCTTTGTTCACGGTCTGAGAATGTTCAGTCTTGTCCCACCTGCTTGTAGGAACTTGAACGCAACCAGTGTATCTCACGTTTCCCAGCCCTGGCTGGCCAAAGAGCCTGACTTGTAACAGTCTTGACAAGGCCTGCTCTGCATGGCTCAGTGACATCACTTGGAAACTGGCTTCTTCCCTGGCGGAGCGAGTGAGGTGACATTGCTGAAAGGCAAGAGGAAGTCGGAGCAGCTGCAGCCTGGCTTCTCCAGGGTGCACGTCTCAGCCTGTTCGCGCGCGCCTGTGCTGGAAGCTTAGCTGGAAGAAGACTATTTTAAGCTGGAGAAACAGAACGGTCCAGGAGCCTGCTGTTGAGAGACTGCCTGTTAGGATGCGATGCCCTTGCCTGCAATCGCTACATGAACTCACAACCTGAACTTGTACAATGAGGCCTCAGTAAGACTGGGAACGTGACCCACAACACAGTCCGTGCTTACGCTTTGATGCTCCTTGTTTGGCTTCCTAAATCGCTGGGCAATGCAGACTCTTATGTTTGCTCTTCTCTCTGGCCTTTGGGACCTTCCTTTTATTTCTTCTTTTTATTTCTTCTTCCACGTCAAATCTTCTGGCCCCCATAAGTCTCTCTGGACATCCCAAACTTAGTCAGCTTCCCTCATACAGCTTGTACAACTGTACAAGCTACCAGACTGGGAGCTGATCTTCAGGCCCCAAGGATCTGTGCCGTTTTCTTAATTTGTAACTGAGGGTCTGCTCAAAAAAGTTAATGAATAATAAAAAAAAAAAACCTGAGTGAATGAGAGAATCAAGGATGGATGGTCATTTCTGTTTATTTCAAATTTAATGAGCTTACTCAAGCGTGAGAGGGTGAGGAGAGATAGGGAACAGGCTTCAAATATTGTTCTAGATTAACATTTTTATAGTTAATTTTTAAAAATTAATTTTTATTTAAATTAAAAGCAATCTTATTTTACATACCAATCCCAGTTCCCTCTCCCTTCCATCCTCCCATGCCCCCCACCGACTGACCCCCCATCCCATCCCCCCATCCACTCCCCAGGGAGGGTGGGGCCTTCCATGGGTGATCATCAAAGTCTGTCCCATTATTTGGGGCAGGGGCTAGGCCCTCCCCCGTGTATCTAGGCTAAGACAGTATCCCTCCATGGGAGAATGGCTCCCAAAGTCTATTCATGCACTAGGGATAAATACAGGTTCCACTGCCAGAGGCTCCATAGATTGCCCAGGTCTCCCAACTGACACCCTTGTTCAGGGGGGCTGGTTTGGTCCTATGCTGGTTCCCTGGCTGTCAGTCTGTGAGCTGCCCCTTGCTCAGGTCAGCTGTTTCTATGGGTTTCCCCAGCATGGTCTTGACCCCTTTGCTCACCACTCCTCCCTCTCTACAACTGGATTCCAGGAGTTCTGCTCAGTGCTCAGTTGTGAATCTCTGCTTCTGCATCCATCAGCTTACAGTAGCACTTTTGTTGAGAGTGAAATTATCTCTGTTTCTGGAAGCAAGTCTTTACTGGTGATGAGAAGGACAAAGACTATCCATGTTACCTTGTCCTTCCTCTTTTTGGGGACGTTGAGATTTTTTTGGCAGATTTTGGAAGCTACTGTCCTTAAAAAGACAGAACTGTTCTGAAAAGAATCGAGAGGAAAGACCATGGCACTACCAGGCTCCTATCACCTTGCTACTGGTGGCTGCTAGGCTTTGTTGCATCTGCACATGGGCCTAATTGCCCTGCTCTTTTGTTACAGCAAGCTTTCATCACCAAGGTGACAAGCACATGCTCACACTCACTTTTACTTTGGAGAGGAGGAAATGGAAGCATAGGGAGTTAGGTATCTTGCCTGAGGGTCCTGGGATTGTGGAGTCAATCCTTGGGTTACCTGCTGAGCACAGAGCAGTTCCACAGAACCAAGCAGCAGAGGCCTGCTGGCAGGAGCATCCACCGTCCACAGCAGGGGTTTTGATGCCCGGTGCACCAAGCCTGCCCAGGGTGCTATTGTTACTGGCTAACTCAATGCTCACCGCACCACTAAGACTAGGGCTATGGCATCTGTACCGTCTTAGCTCTAGGTCCTCCTCAGTGGGATAACCCCCCAACCTGCTGTCAATAAGAGGGTCAAATAGAAAACAACCCAAACCTGGCCCAGCTTTTCTTTTTTTTAAAAAAAATTGAGTTTGTATTGATTACTTGGGGACAATGATGGTAATTAGACTTGGCTTCCTCAGCAGGGCAGAATAAACGGAGCAACCTTTCTGGAAACAGAAGACGGGAGTGTAGCGCCTCTCAAGTTGACTGTGAAAATTGTACATAAACATTCCTCTAGATCGGTGGTTCTCAACCTTCCTAATGCTGTGACCCTTTAATACAGTGCCTCACGTTGTGTGAGCCTCCTCACCTCACACCCCTCCCTCCCCCCCCCCGCTATAAAATTATGTCACTGCTATTTTGTAGCTGAAATTTTGCTACTGTTGTTTATTGTAAATGTAAATATCTGATATGCAACCCCCAAAGGGGTCATGACCCACAGGTTGAAAACTGCTGCTCCAGATGAACCAGGAAGGTATCTGACACAAGCTCCAGGGTAAAGACATATGAAATTCTCTCTCTCTCTCTCTCTCTCTCTCTCTCTCTCTCTCTCTCTGTGTATGCATTATACATACGTGTATAATCTTAACACTTTCCCCATCTGGCCCATTTCTGCCTATGTCTTGAGTGAAATGCAACCCTGTCTCACAGGTTCCCAATGCACAGGACAGACCTGAGAAGGAGCAGTCCAGTGGGAAGTCGGCTGCTTCCCAGGGGACCACTCAGAACCTTGAGAATCATCTCCAGCAAACCTTTCTGAGGATGGAGTCTATTGGTGAGGAGTGCAGCCTCCATTACTGTCCTTTCTTCTGCACAAACCAGAAGACCCTCTTTCTATGTATTATAGTTTTGGCTGTGGTGACAAGTTCCCTGATAAAAAAGTACATTACGAGAAGGGTTTACTCTGGCTCACAGTTTGAAGGGTCTGGTCCCTCACGGTTAAGAAAGCATGAAAACGTTCATGGTTGTAGCACTGTGCGGCACTGGCTTCTCCCATTGTGAACAACCTGGAAGCAGAGTGTTCAGGCTGTAACTGGAAGTGTGCGCCACTTTCAAAGGTCCACCCTGGTGGCTTACTTCCCAGAGCCGTACTCTACTTCCTAAGGGGCCCACAGACAGGAACATTGTGCTACGCTATAGATTTAGTGTCCAAAACGTGAAGCTGCTGGGGAGCACTTCAGACTCAAACCATAATATTCTATTTGAACAACCCTGTGTATTCCCATTTTCTACTAGCTCCAAGTCGTGACTCTTAATTTAGCATCATTGGCTATCATCTTACTGGTAACCCATCTACACAGAACACAAATTCACAGGCTGGGTGCATGCTATGGGCTTCACACAGAGGGGCTGATCTTTCCAGCATTCCTAGCTATTAGTGCCACTGTTATTAGCATCCTTAGCAAAAGTGGAGCCAAGACTCTACCCTAAAAATATAGACAGACTCTTCCCTGTAGTGAGATACCCACCTCAACCGAACCTGTAGTGCTGACCACGCCCGTTTGGGCATGGTCACAGGTAAATACGTGACTGGGGTGAGTTTTAGGTCTGGGGTCTGGGCAGGTGGCTCTCTCTTGTTTCCGGTCGGGTCACAGAGGACAGCCTGGGTGGATCCTTGGAGCTGGAACCTGTGGCGGTCACCCACCCTTTGTGTAAGTACATTCTCCCCGAAATAAATTATATTTAATATTTGAACCTAGTCCCGTGAATCATTATCAGGGCTCCACACTTTCCTTCACCTCTGGCTACATTCTTTTTGTTCCTTGTGTTAAGTGTCTCTTCTCTGCACTGTTACCGCACAGACCTTTCTTTAGGATAGTCCTTTTCTTCTAGAGTCTAAGATCAATGCATCTATTGCCTCTTGCGTGGTTTATTACCATAAAGACATTGTTCTTATCACACAGTCAGTGCTATTTATTGAATAGATGGTGAAGGCTAAGATTCTGGCATGCATGTCTTGAAAACATACCTGTGCCTGCTTTCCCAGGTTGTGGTCCTGAATCATCAGCCCAGGAACTGTTTCTCCTTCATTATCTTTTACCATGTCTTTTAGGCGTTTGCCTGTAGATTTCCTCCACATGCACATTTCCCCTTTCTTGGTTCTATTTGCTCCTCTTTTCATTTCAAATTAAAGTCAATGTTGACCTATCTATGTGGCTTCTCTTGACTACCTTCTGCCTGAGGACATCTACTTCAGAGTCTATGGTACTGGTCTGTTGTCCCTTGAGATCTGTTTTCTGCCAACTTTAGGGAGATGGGGTGTTGCTAACTAGCAACTGAATACTTTGCAAGTGGGAAGGAACCTTTCTGATTGGGTTCAGTTTTAGACCAATGAGATAAGACTTTCGAGCAAACTTTGGAAGTGTCCTTAAAAGGAGAAGGCATATGTTTCTTCTTACTTTTCTTTTTCTCTATGGCCAAAGGTGTAGATTGGAGCTTCAGCAAGGCTGCAAATGCCCTGAGAATCAGAGCTATGCTAAGTGGTGGGGGTGGAATTCACTAGAAGAAGCCCAGGTCTTAGACACGTTCATGTTGCTCTGTCACCATCCCGAGGCTGTGTATTTGTAATCTCTTTTGTGTTCACCAGAAATATGCTTATCTTTTCTTAACTTCTCTACTATATGAAGCCAGTCTCCATCCTGTCTGACAGTCTGGCCCAAGGGAAACACCGCACATGTTGGGAAGTCTAAAGAAACTGAGTAGCACTGGTGAGATGGCTCAAAGGGTAAAAGAGCTTCTTGATAATTTAGGCTCAATTCCTGGAATTCACATGAAGGTGGATAGAGAGAACCAGTTCTACAAAGTTATCTTCTGTTCTCCACATATTCCCCCACTCCACCCACTCTAATTCTAAGAATAGATGCAGTTTTCAAAAATTTAAAAAAGAAAAGAAATTGGGCGATGACTCTAGGTGACAGGTGGTCGGTTGAAGCAAAGCCATCATGATTTAAAAGATACTTAAATAATAAACTACTACAGACATTTGAAAATGGGTAAACACACATGCTTCATGCTCTAGTCTCTAGACTCAGTTGTTTGCGAACTGTCTGTATATCAGGGAAAAGTTGCATCACCTTTCTGGATCTCATTTTCTCTCTGGGGATGGCTGTTGAGTGGATGAGACTAGACCATAACTCTTAAAAGATTACCTGATGTCATTGATCTACTCCCCAGACAACAATGGCTAATCAGAGAGAAATGGACCCAAGCAAAAAATGGCTCAGGTGGAAGAAGTTCTCAGACTTTTCCCAGAGCTCTTCAGTTCCATGGTCCTTGTCCTCACCTATACTTTCCTGCCTGCATTTTCTTCAGTCTGTCAGCACATATGAGAGGAAGCTGGGGTACTTTTGAGGGAGCAAATTTAGGTCTGACCCTGCTATTTAATCTTTAGATGCCTCTGTGATCTTACAGACTGATATTGCTCTCCTGGTCAGCTTTAGATTTCATCTCTGTCAAGTCCAATGAAAAAGTCCCAATCCTAAAAATCTTCTTCCTCTAATAAGCTCCCGACAAAGGCCACACTGTCAGGGCCACCAGACTGTTTACAAGTGTCTCTTCCTATACAGACCCATCACACAAGGCCTTTTCTTTCTTTTTATTTTTCTCTTGAAATAGGGTCTCACTCTGTAGCTTTGGCTAGCTTTGAACTCACAGGGGTCGGCGAGCCTCTGCCTTTTGACTGCTGGGATTAAAGACATGTGCAGCTATGCCTGGCCTAAGATCTCTGCTTTTTAAAGGTCTTTTGGCCTTTACCTCATCCAACCTGACTCCCTTTCTCCTTCCCCCTCCCTTCCTTTCGATATCCACCCCCCATCTCTGTCTTTAAGTTGTAAACAGCTGGAGGTATACTAGGAGGACAGACAACAGAAGAAAAGAGTAATATTCTGAGGTTAAAGCAATTTTCCCTGACTCAGATCTTCACTTGAAACTTTGGGTCATGCGCTCTAGATTTCTTTGCACTTGCAATGGCCCCATCCTTGTTTATGGATCACAGAGTCTACAGGATGACAAATACCCCACCCCTACTTCTCAATTTTCGTTTTATCTCCGCAGAAACACAGTGACAAACCAAGTCTGCTGTCCTTTCTTCTGAAGTGAGTAATATCTCACAAATTGTTTTCAACATAGTCCTCTAGGCCAGCTTTACTGGTTAATTAATGTTGGTCCCCAACCACACTTGATGTCTTTGGTGTGTTTTCCTCTGGCCAGGATGTATGTCTCATGTTATGTAGTGATGTCCACCTCTGGAGTATGGCAGCCAATAAAAAAGAAATGTACCCCCAAAGAAATTCTTGGATGACACTCCTTATTGTAGTACTATATCCTTTATAATTTAGGTTTTTTAAGAACTTTGTTCTCCCAATGGAAGAAAAGAACCCCTGGGAGTGGTTTTAGGTGAGTAAGTTCTGGAGGTGTGAATTTTCTTGTGAACAGGGATTATTTAAGAAATCTAACATCCTAGTGATGGAAAAAGCCTGGGATCCAGACTTAGGTTCAAAGTTCAGCTTCTTCCTTGGGAAAATGCTACAGATTGTCCAACATTGCATGGTAAAGAATGAAAATAGAATGGAAATGAGAATCTGCTTAGCCCCCAGATCATGACTGTGATTCAAAAGAGTACAGCCTTGGTAGGTAAGTGCTCTACCATCGTACCTTGTGCCCATCTCAGGAACACGGTTTTGGGACAGGAATCTTAGCCCCAAAGCCTGCTCTTCCCTGTAGACTAGCACATTTTGGGAAATTCCTTGACTTCCAGATGTTCATCTATTCCTCTATTAAATAGTGTTTATAATAATTTCTACCATAGAGGGGGTTATGTTAAGAGAAACATGGATGAATGTCTCATGACAAGTATACACAATTAGTGTAATCACTATGATTGTTAGTAACGACTTTCCTTCATATCTTATGCTATACCTGCATGCTAACAATACCTATCTCTCCAAGCCCTCAAGCCTCAGTTTCCCTTAGTAAGCATCAATCACCCTTTCCTGCTCCCTTTTCCTTCTTACTTTTGGGTCAGTGGGGCTAGCAATGTTCCTAGTTACATTCTGATTTCCGTCTGTTAGCACAAGTGTGAATGTACGCATCCATACCCTTCCTGCAGTATAGACCACAAATAGATGAGTGATGACTACACGCCTATACCCTTTCCACAGTATAGACCACACACAGATGAGTGATGACTACACGTCTATACCCTTTCCACAGTATAGACCACACATAGATGAGTGATGACTACACACCTATATCCTTTCCACAGTATAGACCACACACAGATGAGTAAACTCATTCGGTAAACGGTGCTGCATACAATATATACAGTGATATGTAGGTGGCCTTGGCATTGGCCTCCCCACCTGTAGACCTGAAGATTTCCTTTCTCAAGAGTATTGTTCAAGCAAAAGTTCAGCTTTGCTGTCAAGTCTTTGCAGTCTTATGGGCTGTATTACAATTTCCTCACTTGAGTCACCATGGGGGTCTTGCAACCAAAGCCAGCATGCAGAGAAAAGAACTGTGAACAGGATTGAAATGTAGGTGACTGAAGTCTAGAAGTAAGTGGGGAAACTCAGGTGTTTGCCTTGATGAAAGGGCCTGAAGGTACTTGTCAGTGTCAGGAGGGGCCCATAGCAATACCAGAACAAGAGACACGAACAGTTTCCATGGGCAGTATGCACCAGGAGGGCTCCCCATTAGCCTCAGATAATGCTGGCTTGGGATGGTAGGCCAAGTTTCAGTGGATCACGTACTTGCTAAGTGCAAGGGACAAGAATTCAGCTTAGTGCTTACATGGGCTGAAATGTGTCCCTGAAAATTAACATGTTGGAGCAGTATCACCAATGTGACCATATTTGGTGATAGGCCTTTTAAAGGATGTAAATAAGGTCAAGTAAGCTCCTAAAGCAGGATGCTAATCCAGCAAGCTAGGTGGGCTTGGGAGGAGGGGGAGAGAGAGAGCTCTCCCCCGCCATGGGAGGATGAAGCAGAAAGGTAGCCACTGGACTGTCCTTCTGGCCTCGCTCTTCAGCCTTCACAACTGTACACAAGACATTGTTTATTTAAGCTACCCAGAATATTGTTATTACAGACAACTCAGCTGAGACAAATTCTTCATAATAGAAAAAAGTCAAGTACTAATTTATTTGTAAAGGTTTGCCTTCTAAAGTGAAAGAAGACCAGTACAGGCATACAGGGCTGGGCTGGTGTCTCTGTGGAATTATTCAGAGGCTGGTCTCCTTCTGGGAGACTTCCGCCTCAAGGTTGGCTCTGGTCCAAGATGGCTGTTGGAGCTGTAGGTATTATAGAAGCATCTTAGCAGCAGGACAAAGGGTGGGAGGAAGGGCAGAGGGATAACTTTCCTGATTGCATCAGTTGCTTTAAACAGACCACACCTAGCTGTCCGATAGCCTCTTGGTTATGACCAGTTGAAACAGAAGTGAGGAAACTTTGCGTTTCACCTGGATGCATTTCTGATTCTAGTGAACTTGGGCTACATTTTCTAAATAAGAAGAGTATGCAGGATATAGACAAGTGGCAGCTTCTGGCACCATCTGCGAATCTCTGTAGGGTTATTTTGGTTGGAATTCCTCTTAAAGACCCTGGCAAGTACACTTGCTTGTGCTGGGAGTATAGTTAGCATCCCCTGGGTTATTGAATTGTCATGTCTGTTAAACCATTAGCGGGACTGAAAAGCCGGGGGAGGATGTGAGCTCTCTTTTTGATGGCTTCGCTGTCAGGGCCAGAACCAACATTTGCCTTAATGTCAACCTGGTTTGTAGAAATTCAACTGGTCCACAAACTCAGCAGGGGTTAGGGCTCCATCCTTCCTGTGGTGCTGTTTTGAATGGCAGCATTCATTGATACATTGTACCACGGGGCTACTGGTGCCATAGGAGAGATGGTCTGACGTATGAAATCACTTCTCATGCAGAAATGCATTCAGCTGAATTAATGAGGCAATGGCTCCCCCACCCACCTTTATTCCACGGGGTTACTTGCCAGTAATTGCTCAGGGAAACTTGGCCTTGACACAGCATACCAGTGCTTATTGAATTTTGCAAATTTTTAGGGTCACTCAATAAATGGAAAAGCCAGACCCTGTGTGTTAGATCATTAGAAATTAAGCTTTGTTGATTTATGCTTTGAAGTGTCAATCATTACAGTTGGAAAAAAGTATAGAACATATTTTATGTCATGATTTTCTTTTGGTAGGGTACCTACAAAGAACGAATGCATTGTTTGGGTTTTGCTTACCATTTGCTGAAGAAGATAGGAATAGAACAGCAGAATTAAGGAAAGTGTGAGGAGGGGTATAGTGGGAAAAAAAGGTGTAGGAAATAGGACAGAGAGGCCCTGGAAGAGGCTCAGCGGAAAGGATGGCGAGGCTTTGGCTGCCTGAGGAAAAGCCAAGGATGACCGATGCGTCAGTAAGGAAGGAAAAGTGCTAGGAAGGGCTGGAGAGAAGGTGGTTTGTACATTGCGTGGAGCTCCTGGGAAAAGCTGTGCTCCGCAAATGCGAACACACACACTGGGGAAAAGGGCCCAGTAAGCAAATAAGCCTGGGAAAATTTCAGAGACTAACTAAACATGAGCCAATAGAAGACTCCGAGAAGGCCCTTTCTCTAAAGGCAAACTGACATTTATTTAATTTTGTTAAACAAGCAAACAAATTTATGTGAGCAGGAAGGACCTTTCTTACCTGGATCTGCTATGTCCTAAAAGCTTTCCTGCAATGTTAGTTTTGAAAATATTGATATGGTTGGCACAAAGGTTTAGGCTCTTTGTAAATGCTACATAATAATGATAATTACACCGAATAGAATATAATAACAGAATTTAATTTTGGCTGGAACGCAAGGAACACAAATGCAGTTTTGAGAAAGGATTTTGGAAAGGCTGATTAAGACCCGTCTGTGAAAAGCCTTGAGGACCCTATGCATGAGCCAGGGCTCTCAGGACAAACAGGACAAGTGATGTTTACATGTGCATAGACTGGGGGATTTGTTCTTACGATGGGATGCTGAGAAGTCCTTGGATCTAGTGTTTGTGATGTAGTTCAAACACCTAACAGCCAAACAGTCATTGGTGCAGATTCTAAACAGCCTAAGAAAGTCAGGGGTTCTTTTGTCTTGAAGACTGGGGATGCAGTCACCATGTCTGGGGAGGAATGGTGGCAGGAGTGTGAGCAGCTGCTCATTCTGTCAAGTCAGGAAGCAGAGAGAAATGAGTGCGGGGCCCTCTGCTTTCTGCCTTTGATTCTGACTGAGACTCCAGCCCATGGCATGGTACCACTTAGATTTAGAGTGTGTCTTTGCCGCTCAGTTAAATCTCTCTAGAAACAACCTCACAAACACACTCAGGAGTGTGTCCTATAGGTATTTCTAGATCCCATCAAGTTGATATTGAAGATTAAACACCATCTGAAGAAGAACTGGGCAAAACTTGTGGTTCTTCCCATGGTTTGGTTTGGTGCCATTCTTCCATTCAGGGCCTAAGCAGAAGAAAAGGCAGAGGAAGGCTGGGGTCACTGGAATACTAGCTGTTCTTGGTTCTCAGGCCTTCACACACTGTTACGGTTTGAGTATGAGATATTCCCATAGACTCATCTTACATTCGTGGTCCTTGAGAAGGTCCTGGAAACTTGGTGGTCTTGGGTCTTTGGTTTGCAAACACAGATATTTTTTCATAGCAATGTGAAAAGTAACTAATGCAGTTATTAGTCTTCTCCAGAAAAACTCCAGACCCACCCAGAAGCAACAACTAATTAGGTAGTTGCATAACCCATGGCTCTATCAACTTGACACATACAATCAAACACCACATGTTGCTCAAGTGTTTGATTATTATTTGGTAGGCAGATGACACCCTGCCTATTACTGTCACTGAAGTTTGACCTACACAGTGACTCTTGTAACAGTTCAAGAAGATGAATAGTGCCTGGCTTGCGCCATTAATCCCAGCACTCGGGAGGCAGAGGCAGGCAGATCTCTGTGAGTTCGAGACCAGCCTGGTCTTCAAGAGCTAGTTCCAGGACAGCTTCCAAAGCCACAGGGAAACCTTGTCTCGAAAAACAAAACAAAACAAAAAAAAAGAAGATGAATAGCTTGTTGGACTTGCAGGGATAGAAATCAGTAGACTTGACATCAGTGAGTTTGAGTTCCGGAAGAACACATTAGATTGCAGTCATGAGGCCAGGCAAAAGTTTGATTATTTAAGTTGAACAAACTTGATCAACATACAAGTTAAATAATTACAGCTGTGGTTTTGGTGACTGTATGAGACGCATACAGATCAAAATGAAAATGGTGGCTTAAATAAGTCCATTTGTATGAGGACATCACAGGTTTTAGAGCACCATTGGATCAGATTAAGATATTTTGGATGACTAGGTGCACAAATCAGAATAATTAGTGGTTTTAAGCGCACAATCACACATGTAACTGAAATATTACTGCTCTTTCTCCCGTCTCCGTGGGTGTGGATACACATGTGTGTGAAGGCCAAAGTACAGCCCTGGGAGTTGTTTTCAGATGCCTGTCAACTTTTATTTGACAGGCTGTTTCACTGACCTGAAACTCTAAGTAGGGTAGGTTAGTTAGCCAGCAAGCCCAGGGGTCTTCCTCACTCTCCAGCATCTCTCTCTGTCTCTCTCTGTCTGTCTCTGTCTCTCTCTCTATAATATATATGTATAAAATATAATATACACATAAATACATAAATTACATATGTACATACACATACATATGCATCTACACACATAACACACACATGTACACATGCATGAATGTAACAACAATTAATGGAAAGAAGCCACGAATTTGAAAGAGAGAAGGGAGGGGTTGTATGGTAGGGTTTAGAGGGAGGATAAGGAAAGGGGAAATTGTCTAGTTATGTTTTATTTTCAAAAACTAAAATAAATAATAAAAACTTAAACAAGTGCATGCTACCACGCCTATCATTTTCAATGAGAGTTTTTGACATGATTCATTTCATTTGTGAGGCTTTCCTCTGAGGTTTATAACTTTTCATTTTCAGTGTTATTTAACAGTTTGGGTCTTTTTTATTTTTTAAGATTTTTTCATTATTATTGAAAATAATTTTTTTCTTACATAATATACCCTGATTATGGTTTCCCCAAGCTCCTCCTCCCAGCTCCTCCCCACCTCTCCTTCCACGTGGACCCACCCCACATCTATCTGTCATTAGGAAACAAACAGGCTTCTAAGGGGTCATAATAAAATGAAACAAAATAGAATAAGATAGAACAAAACCACACTGGACTAGGACAAAGCAAACAAAAAGAAGGAAAAGAGCCCAAGAAAAGGCACAAAAATCACAGAGATGCAGATACCCACTCATTTGCATAAAAACACTGCATTCAAAGGACCTCCAGGGTAAAAAGATATATATATCTTATTGAGAAAAAAGGAAAAGCCCTGGCATGGAGCCTCTAAATGCCATTGAGTTGGTTTTTTTCTTGGGCATCTGCTGGTGGAATGCAGCCGGCTCCTAGGAGTAGTTTGTTTGCACAGTAACAAACTTCCAACTGGAGTTAGGAGGAAATTAAATTTTCCTTTGCAAGTGGTTATCGACTGGAGATAGATTCTGGGTTAGGGATGGGGGCATGTGTCCACTTGACTTTTCAGCTCTAGGGCCCCTCCTGGTGCGGAGCAGCTTCCCTCCATCCCTCCAAGTCCCCCTTCCCTGTCCTTCAGATCCACTCCCTGTGTGTCCCATGAGAAAGAGCAGACCTCCCACTGACATCAACTGAGCAACAAGACACAGTGAGACCAAACACAAACCCTCACATCAAGGGTGGGCAAGGCAGCCCTTCCAGATCACTTGCAATAGGGACTTTTACTGTAAGGCCCCCCAGAAGCTCAGGCCTCCAGGATCTCAGCCCAGGACCACAGTCACCCCAATCACCAGGCAGAGTCAAAAGCTTGATGCAAACAGCATGAGGCTTTATTGCAGTTGTTTAACGAGCTGACCCCATGTTGGCTCGAGTCTTTCACCCACCCGCCATGGTGGATGGCTAGAAAGACAGCTCGAAGCATCTGCATAGAGATCTTATAGGGCAGTGTAAGGGGAGTGTCTAGAGGTATGCACAGGCTCAGGATTGGTGTGCCTCCAGGCTTGGAGGGTTTGCCCTGTGTTGATTGGTCAACTGGTTGTTATGGCCCATAGGCCCTCCCAGGGTGGTTGCTATGCTCTGAGCATCATTGCTGTGTGCTTATCCGTAAAGCACACTCGGAGCCGTAAAGCATAGGGCCACCAACTAACTTCTGATTGGTTCCTTGCCACGAGTCAGGCATCTGACCTCCTAGTGACCAAGACAAGGCCAGGCAAGCACATGTTCGGCTGTTATGGGAGCTGGTCCCTTCATTACTATGGGATTTTTTAAAAAACCTTTTTGAGGAGACATGTTATTTATATATTTACTTATTTATTGCAGTGTTTTGACTTCGATGTTGAGATTTTCATTTTCAGAGTAAGTTTGTTCGTTGACTTTTAAAAATTTCTTTTGTCTTCAAATGCCCATGTTTGTTTAAGCGGTGATGCTTACAGTGTTCAGATGGCGGCTAAGTCTCAGCAGGGGTTGGGTGTTGATTTCTTCTTTTTCTCGGGTATCTGGGGCTACCCAGTTCTTCTGCATATCAGCTACAGCCTGATGCCTCCCCTGCCTTGGTTAAGCAGCTTGAAACAAGTTTCCCCTGGT
Source organism: Cricetulus griseus (assembly GCF_003668045.3). Taxonomy (NCBI): domain Eukaryota; kingdom Metazoa; phylum Chordata; class Mammalia; order Rodentia; family Cricetidae; genus Cricetulus; species Cricetulus griseus. The sequence goes on from NC_048603.1 coordinate 30,135,206, forward strand.
GGGGTGGACTGGTTGTTGTTCTCAAGGCCAGACAGTGCAACTAGAGAATCCTAGTCAGGCAGCCGGCAGGATGCTGGTGAGTCTCAGAGGGAGGGGATGCTTTGTCTTCCTGTCATGTGGCTGGAGAGTCCCTTGTGGGGCATAGGCTGGAAACTGGGGAATTTCAAAGGGAAGGCAAGGGGGTGGTGACAATCCTTAGCAGGGCAAATGAATGAGCAGCTCAATGGAGAGGCTAAGAAGGGGAGCATGAGGTAGCTTACTGAGTCTCTGTCCCACACGGATGTAGTGTCCCTGGGGGTGGTGGTATCCGACCTGGGGCATCCCAAAGAAGGGAGAGGGACCAGAAAGAGATGGAACCCTAATATTAGGAAACCCTACATTATATCTTTTTCATATTTAATGTCACATTTTATCTGATTACAATTAGTTTCTCTTATTGAAGTATATACTTTTGTCTGATGCTCTTTTATTGATCAGCTTCTGAACCATGTCTGTAAAAGAAAACATGTTTAAATATTGAAGGAACTTTTCTTCCTGTGACTTCAATAGTATAAATTTCAAAACAAATACCCTTTGATTGAGTTATCATTACTCAATTATTAGTTCACAATTGATCAAAATAACATATGTGTATACTATGCACTTTAATAAATAATTACTAGCCAAAGAAGTGAAATATTTGAAATAATTTTCTTGATAAGAATAGAGTAAGGTTTGTATTGCCCCGTGGAAATAAAATTTTGATTTGTTCTTTTGTTTTGTACCTGAGTTACTATTTCATGTGTCTGTGAAGTATGGATTTTTTCCTTTTTTAGCAGAATGGGTGATCATTGAGGAGTGACTGGGGAAAGCCTGGACCTTAAAGTCTTTCTCACATAGGCCAATTCTGTGAATGAATTCCCATTTGCTGACTGTACAACCAGAACTCATCCATAAGCTGAATTTCACGCGTGTTCAGGCATGTCTGTCAAGGTCCTCATGCACACATAGCCCTGCTGGAAGACTGTTGATTGGTACAAGAAAAATGACCCTGGTATAACAATGGCATTCTTCCCACATGTAGTATATTCTTTTATCTTTTTCCTTTTTTGATTTCATTTTATATTCCACAGTTCTCCCTCTCACCTGCCTCCTTCCACCTCCCCTTACCTCTCCCATAGCCCACCCCCAGACCACTTTTCCTCATGGGTAAGGGTTCCCATGAGGAGTCAGGCACAATAGGTTGGGGCAGGGCCTGGTCCCTCTCCCATGCATTAAGACTGAGAGCATGGTATTCCACCATAGGGAATGGGCTCCAACAAGCTAACATATCCTCCAGGGGACCGGACTAGGCCTTCCATATATGGGAGACAGTTGTGGAGCCTGGACTATCAAAGGGATCCCTGACAGTGGGACCACGATACAAACCTGGTACATGAGCCAGCTGGTGGGAGCCCATTCCTTAGGGTGGGATGCCATGCTCAGTGGCAGTAGGACCATGACGTAATCCGGGCACATGGGATAGCCTGGTGTATTCTTTTAAATAAGTTACCTCATCTCAAAGCACTCAATCTCCTGTTTGGAAGGATTTTGGGGCTCTTCAAGCATCTCATTTTGATCCCTGGGTATCCTTCCGGGATGTGGTGTGCACACACAGGGTGGAGGGCTGACTGCATAACTGAAGCTACATTTGTTACTGACTGTACCATCTCCATCATCCTTCCAAATTCTGAGATCCCAGGACAGCTTTATCTAGGCATTTTAAACAGATTTCTGAAATTAACCTTCGACTTTCACAGGCACTAAAAAGGAACACTGGCAGAGGGAACAGGGGTTTCTGTAATTTTCCTTCTCTCTTTTTTCTTTCCTTTTGCTTTTTTGGGGGGTTGATTAGATACTTGATTTCTGTAGCTTGCATGACTGACTCTGTGCTTAAATGACTTTTGATTCTCTTATATCCTCAGCGTATCAAGATGGAAAAGTCCTCTACCCCCACCCCATTACTTTCAGGAGACATTAATTACAGGTCACCTTGTGTATCTCTTATACCTCAGCATATCAAGATGGAAAAGCCTGCCCTTCCCCTTTCAGGAGACATTTCTTTATTTTTTCTTTATTTTATTTCTTTATTTTTTTTTAATTTTTCTTAACCAAGTTTCTACTCATCCACATTTTGCCTTGTGGGTTTTTTTTTTTTTTTTGTATTTCTTTCATTCTGAATGTCATACTTTTCTGATTCCTTTGTGTCTGTCTGGCCTCTGATGTCTTCTTTCTTCCTTTGAGCCTAAATTCCTCCTCCTATTTACTTTCCCTGTCCAGAAGTCCTGACTATACCTCCTCCCTCACTATTGACTGTTCAGCTTTTTATTAGACCAATCAGGTACCTTAGGCAGGCAAGGTAAAACAGCAACACATTTTTACATAATTCAACAAATGCAGTGATCTTTTCATAGTTTAATAAATATTTTGCAAGAAGCTTTAATTATCAATCTGATACAGTATTAGTCATTGAGGAACTGCCTAGATCAGATTGACTTGTGGATGTATATGTGGGGGACTGTGTTGATTGTTAATTGATATAAAAGGACCCCATCGCACTGTGGGTACCACCATCACTATGACGGTGGTCCTGCATAAAGCCAGCTAAGCATGGGCTTGTGGACAAGGCAGAGATTGAGCAGAAGACTTTTATTACAGGTCATCTAGCACATCCAGTTGGAATGGGCTAATTGATTTTTCACCAGAAAAGAATCTGGCTGTAATCTTGACCTCTTTGAGTCCCCCTCTGGCCCCAAATCACTGTGGAGTCAGTCTGGAGGTCACTCCGTGCCCCTTTAACACAGGGTGAGATTGAGTGAGAGAGGTCCCTATATCTACAATCAGAGCAAGATCTTTAATGGGGGACTGTCCCCACCTGGGTCTTGGGAATGAGGAGGGTGGTGTAATGGTTCTTCCTCTCTGGAAAGAAAATGATGAGCCAGAACACCGGAAGCTGGGAGCTGAGGAGCTAAGCCATGCTCACTTTCTCAGCCAACAAGAGGGAATGGTTTCCCACTTTTCAAAGTAATATGTTTCCCAAAGTTCCATGTTTAACCGACCCAGGGCTGCTTCTCCCCCTTCTCGCTCCAACATGGCTGCTTTATCTCCATCTGAAGAGTCAACTGTGCCTCTCAGGGTAGACACTTGACAAGAGGCAAGACGTTGGGAAACCACAGAAGGGGTTTATGCGGTGTGCCAGGGTCCAATTTTCCACTTACTGCTCTAGCTGGAGTTTCATGGAGGGTGTTCAGGTTGCATTGGGTGATGAAGCTGTTATGCCAGAGAAATCCAGTGAGTCTTCCATCCAAACCCTGACAGCTCTGGTGAGCCATGGAGGCAGCCCCTTTCATGTAAGGATGGAGAGGAGCAAACTAGATTTTGTTTCTGCAAATGGCTGGTTTTGAGAGCATCTCCATGAAGCTATCTCAGTGGACACTGAGCTCTGGACTCAGGCAGTTTGGGTTTTTATCACCCATGGGTGTGGTATCATCTTGAGTGAGTGACTAGACCTAGACTTCTCTCCACTTCTTCCTTACCTGTCAGTGAGGGATGGTATTTCCTTCAACTACACAGGTTACTATGACAATTCTGTTTCTGGTCTGTGCTGCCTACTATCTGTTTTGGACTAGTGCCAAGAATAGAGGAGAGAGAGCAATGATTGGAGGAGGGGCAGAAGAGGAAGGGGAGTAGGGAGGTGTAGAGACAGGAGGACATGATGTTTCTACATTAACTGGGGAGGGATGATGCAGTTTGGGCTAAGAAGAGCCTGCCATGCTAACAAATTCATTTCTAGCTCCAGAATCCCCAATAACAGGGTGAGGTAGAGGTTCCCAGGATTAGCGGAATCTGACAAACATTGTGGATTCATGAATTAGTGTGTTCCAGAAAAATACAAGGAACGGAATGTGTGTCTCTGTGTTGGGGAAATAGATGGGGTGAGCTGGGAGTGATTTGTTGTAAGGAATTAGCCCATGTGAGTGCAGAAGTGCAGTTAAAGTCTGCAGCGTCTTTGGTGAGGCTGGACACCCAGAGAGGAGAAAAGAGACCCAGAAAGGAGGTAATGATAGTTTTCTGGCAAAATTCCTGTTCGCTCAACTGATTGGCCCTGTTGTCTCTGCAGCCTTCAGGTCACAGTTAACAACGACATCTTCTGGATCTCTTATCTCCTGGTCAGCCTATATTGGAGCATCAGCCCTTGCAGCCATCTGGGTTATAAGTAGCCATCTTTATTCAGAACTACAGAGTAGGGGATGGAGAACTCAGCAGTCAAGACTGCTTGCTACGCTTGCACGTGACTGAATCTCAGTTCTCAGTTGGCATATAACTGCTTATAACTCCAGTTCTGAGGGATCTGGTACCCTCTTTTGGTTTCCATGGTGACTTCCCTCCTGTGCACAAACCTGCATTTAGCACACACTTAGATACATAATTAAAAACTGAAAATTAAAATAAAAAGATCAGATTTAGGCAGGCATGGTCTTCGACACTGGTAATCCCATCAGTGGGAAAGGCCGAGGCAGGGGGATTTCTTCAAGTTCAAGGCTAGCATGGGCTATATAACAAGACACTGTCTGCTTAGAAAACATCCTAGTGATTTAATTATTCACGTTGTTGATAAAGAAACAACAACAAAACATACCAAACTAAAAAAATTAGACAAAATCTAAAAACACTGTATTGGTCAGGGGTCCCTACAGAAACAGAAGGGAAGAATGAATATATAGTCCCCCAACAGAAATTCCAAGAATCCAGTAGTTGTTCAGGCCATGAGTCTGGATGTCTCAGCTGGTCTTCAGTAAACACTAGAATCCTGAAGAAGTAGGCTCTCCTGCCAGTGAAGGGAGGCCCTTGACAGAGTGAAAGCAAGCAGGCAAAGAGCCAAAGCTTCCTTCTTCCATGTCCTTTACATAGGCTGCTTGCAGAAGGTGTGGCCCCAATTAAAGGTGGATCTTTCCACCTCCAAAGATCTGGATTAAAGGTGACTCTTCCCACTTCAAATAATTTAATTAAGAAATATCCCTCACGACTTTGAGAGCCCATCCTATGTGAAGGGATGCTCTCTTGGCCTGGACACATGGGGAAGGGCCTAGGCCTGGGCCAGGATGATGTGGTAGACTTTGGGAAGCCCCTTTTGAGGGCCTTACCCTGCCTGGGGAGTGGAGGGGGGATGGCTAGGGGCAGGTGGGATGTTGGGGGGGGAGGGGAGGGAGAGGGAGAAGGGATTGACATGTGAAACAAGCTTGTCCCTAATTTGAACTAATAAAAGAATAAAAAAAAAATATCCCTCACAAGTGTACCCAGTCGCTTGAGTTTTAGTTAATTCTAGATGCAGTCAGGTTGACAACCAAGAATGTGTCTTGTTAGACACATTCACAGAAACAGTAGAATAATGTTTGAGTAAGTATCTAGGCGCTACAGACAAGTTCAAGTATACAGTCAACCAGCACAGTGGTCTAACTCTCTGTTACGAGCCACACATTTTATATACTTATTTCCTGGACTCTGGCTAGTGGATTGAAGCTGTGGTCCTCACCCTAGCACTTATCTTCATGATTATGGACAAGCTTTCGTCATCAGATACCATGGGATAAAGTGAGCTTGCTGCTCTTCAGCCTCTAGTGTGCTAGCATAAATGGAGCAAAGGGAAAATTTTAAGCACACAGGGGTCTTTGGCTTGGTTGTATATATGTTTGTGTGTGCTGTAACTCATATGATTTTGCAAATAAGACATGTTAGGATTTTAAGGGCATGACTCTGGGCATGGAGACACCCCCTGTGCCCAGTGTTTCGTAAGTGGCAGGAAGGTTGAGCTGTAGCAGGTGATGGAGACAGAACCTGGCATGGAGAATGGTTAGAGCACAGGAGAGGGACTGGGCTGCAGGCTTCTGTAGCCTAGAGCATTCATCATGAGCCCAAGGTTAGTCCAGTGTGATGGGATCCGAAACATAGCCAGAAAAATCTATCTCAGACCTGTCTACCGTGGAGGAGCTGTCTTAGTCTAGAATGACCAGGGATGGGAGACCGCAGGAGGTCCGGATGCATTGTTGCCTGGGGCATGAACACAACGGGGACTGCAGATCTCTGTGTCCATTGGAACACGTGTGGGGGGAACAGAGGAGCATTTGCTGCTGGGGCAGTGGTGTCTCTCTCCACGAGATGGCGCTCAGAGTTTGTCTTTGTGTGTGTGGTTTTACTTAGATTGAAAAAAGAAAAAGAAAAAGAAAAAGAAAAAGAAACTCCTCTTTTGCAGTCTGTGTTAGAATCCGTGGCAATATGGGTTGTCTTTCCTAATTTAAAAAGTGGATTGTATGTAAGTTTATGATTTGGAGGGGTCATGTTTCTGATAGTTGATAGCTGCTTTTCTTCCTTCTGGGATGTGGAGGAGGGAAGGGCGTCTGTTACAGCCTCCTGCTCCTGCCTGGATTCCAACTCCTCTCTAAGGAGTTCATGGTCTAGTTAGAATTTAGATCCATCTCTTCTTATTTGAAGGGAGGGCTTTGAGAGATGCTATGTTACGGGGGGGGGGGGAACTAGAGGATATTACTGGATGAGGAAGAAAAGATGAATTCTGTCTAGAAGTTTACTTAGTGAAGGCGAGAACACCAGTCTGTCGTGAAAGAAAGTAGAAGGTAATTTTCTGAAGACTATGACAGTCAGGATGTCTTCTAAGAGCTGCGCTGTGGAGACCACATTTGTGAGGAGGGAAGGCTGTAGATTTATAAACTGTAGGGACCTCTTGGAAGGAGATCATGTAAATAGAAAGAACGTTGGCAACTGACAGGAAATCTGCTCCTTTGAAGTTATTTCTGGAGTTAATAAGAGGCTGGAAGAATTTATATCTTCCTCAGGCTTGGTGGTGCACACCTATAATCCCAGAGCTCTGGAGCCTGATGCAGGGGGATTGCAAGAAGTTCAAAAACAAGCCTGGTGGTTTTCACCAATGGAATATATATATATATATATATATATAGTGAACTCAGTGGTATTTTGTGGACTTTCTATTTTGCTTTGTTTTAGTATTTTTGTCTTAGTGGTCTTTGTTTTATTTGTCTTTATTTTTGCTTTTTCGGGTAATTTGAATATTTTATTTTTTGTTGAGAGATAAAGATAGAAATAGAGTTAGAGATAGTGTGTGAGAGAGCCAGAGAGAGATACAGAGACAGAGGAGACAGAAAGACCTGGAGAGACAGAGAGACAGAGGGACGGAGACAGAGATATAGACACAGAGACAGAGACAAATACAGAAACAGAGATAGAACATAGAGCTGGGTGGTAGGGAGGTGGGGAGGATTTGGGAGGGATTGGGGGAGGAGAAAACACGATCAAAATACACTGTATGAAAAAATTTAAGTAAAAAACCAGCCTGGGTTACATAGAGAGACTTTGAGAACAACCCTGACAACAGCAGCAGCAGCAGCAGCAGCAAGAAGACCTGGGGATGAGATGAGGGCTCCCAGTGGACAAAAGCACTTGTTACAGCACGCTGGAGCACCTGAGCGCAGATCCCTGGAACACACCTAAGACCCCAGATGTTGTAGTGTTCATCTGTAATCGTAGCACTCACGGTTAGAGAACACTGGAGACGGCACCCAGAGACCTGGAGAGATAGAGCCTTTATCATGTGGGAAACTGGGAGAAGCAACAAGAGAAAACACGGTGCAAAGCAAGGTAGAAGGAGAGAACTGACTCCTCCAATCTGTCCCCTCATGGCATGCGTGTGCCTTCATGCGGCATGCGTGTGCCTTCATGCTCACCCCCCCCACTATCAGCACCACCGTCACTGACAACCCACACACCACACACACCACTACACACCACACACACCACTACACACTACACACACCACACACACACCACACACACCACTACATACCACCCCACACACCACCCCACACACCACACACACACACACCACCCCACCACACACACACACACACACACACACACACACACACACACACCACACACACACCACACACACACCACACACACACACACACACACACACACACACACACCACACACACACACCACACACACACACACACACACCACACACCACACACACCACACACACACCACACCACACACACACACACACCACCCACACCACCCACACACCACCACACACCACACACACACACACACACCACACACACCACACACACACCACACACCACACACACCACACACAACACCACACACACACCACACACACACACACCACACACACCACCCCACACACCACACGCACACACCACACACACACACACCACCCCACACACCACACACACACCACACACACCACACACACACACCACACACACACCACACACACACCACATCACACCACACTACCCACCACCCTACACACTACCCTACACCACCCCACACACCACCCACACCACCCCACACCACCACCACCCATAACACCACCACCACCACCATCATCACCACCAAAGTAAAAGAAAAGCAAAGGAAGATAGAACAAAGAAAAACTGTCCTGGAAATAGGCAAACAATTAACAGCACACACATAATACTTTTTATTTTAGGTACCAAGATCACAATTAGGAATTATTGATGTTTCTTTTTAACAGAAGAGAAAGCAAAGGTTTTGAGCTATGACATAATTGCATGCGTTCTTTTGGAATCTTACACGTGGCAGTTCTCGTAGAGAAAATGACAGATTCTGAAAACAATGAGACAGAGTCTTGGGGACAGTGTGTGTGTGTGTGTGTGTGTGTGTGTGTGTGTGTGTGTGTGTGTCTGTGTGTGTCTGTGTGTGTGTGTGTCTGTGTGTGTGTGTGTGTGTGTGTCTGTGTGTGTGTGTGTCTGTGTGTCTGTGTGTCTGTGTTCCCTTCTCATGACTTGGATGTTGACAGGATGCCAGGTGCTAGAAGACCTGGAGGGACCTATGTGTTTTGGGCCCCATAATGATTTCTAAAATTCATACGTTAATGATTATTACTTCCATTAGCTTGGAGTGACGCTTTATTAAGATTGACCCTTTGAAGATATCAATCTACTCGGAACTTGACCTTGGACTTTCTCCAGAAGGATGAAAAATAAATGTCTAGTACTCAAACCATACAGTCTGGTGTTTTGTTGTAGAGATTCTACCAAACAAATATGAGCGAGGTTCATTTTTATCTTCTTTTGGAGAAGGAAGAGGCCCTTGTGGATTTTTAGTTAGCTTCTTTATGAGCCTGAGAGCCTTTGACTCTAAGAAGTGCACTTGCTCTTTGTGGGAGTTTTCTGAATCCCGTAAGGATTAGTTACTGTCCCATGGTTAGAGGATAAAGAAAGAGTGACTATGATGGGAACAGAAGGGCCCCAGGGAGGATCTTGGAACTAGATATAGATTTCCCATCAATTTCCAAGGGGCTCAGCCTGGGAGAATTGCCCAGTTGTTTGTCTGTCACATAAGGGGTCTGTGGAATGACGATGACACACATGCTTCCACTGGGGACCGAGGGAACTCTTTTCAAGACTTTCCAGAGGACGAGTGGATCTTTAGGAATTTTCCCTTTGGAAAGAAAAGAGCCAGAAAAGTCACAGGGGGCTTTCAACTGCCTGTCCTCATCGCTCTAGTCAGAAAATCCCTGCCTTCCCTTGAAACGGAAGCTTATCCTAGGCTCATCTTGCTCTTTGGGCTCTCATCTTGTCTCTGAGACAGAGGGTCTGAAGATGAGATTCTGAAGGTCCTTGCAGACCCAGGAAAAAGAACAAGGTGTTTGAAGCTTTTGAGACATTCATGGACACCCCCCTTTCTGAACGCCTTCTCACCTCCATAAGAGCTGCATTGTCCTGTAAGCTAAAGCCTGTGGACAACAAGGTTCCTGCTGGAGCTTTTTTGTTCCATCCCCCTTCAATGGACAAAAGTTACCAGAACATATTGAAGCATCCTTGATGCCTCATTGCTCATCTGTTTGTACTGAGCCATCTGCCCAAATTCATTAGTTAAAAGTACCTAAAAATAACTAATTCAGTAAACATTTACTATGTATTTAATTCACATTGCTTATAATTTTTTTATGATGGTGAAGAAACAGACACTAAAGCAGTGTTTGGGGTGTGTGTGTGTGTGTGTGTGTGTGTGTGTGTGTGTGTGTGTGTATGTGCACTTATGTGTGAAAACATTAAAATGTCTGACCAGAAGTTGTTAATTAAAACAATTTTAAGCAAATGAAAGAAAGAATGAATGAATGGTGGAACAGATGAATGGATTTTCTACCTTCATGTCTCAGTATAAAACCCCACTAGAATGTAGTTCCTCTTTCCCCTGGAAGGTCAGCTTTGTATTAAGCGAGGTCTTTTTTTTTTCTCTTTATATTTTTCAATGCTAGCCACCAGACTTAGAATAATATCTGACACAGAGTAGACAATCAACCAATAGCAACTGAACTAGTGAGTGCTTATCTCCAGAAATAGCTTATCTCTCCATGTCCCATTAATTATTTGACAAATGTACTAGGTCTTATGTGTGCACTAAGGAAGCAGAGATGGTCAAACTGACAACCACAGTCCAGAGGCAGAGACCCTGAAGCCAGGGCTGTGTATACATGGGAAAGAAAGAACTACAGAGTGTCATAAATGAAGTCATAGAGGGCCAAGAAGCTTGGAGATGGTCGTTCTAATGGTTGGGCTGTGGGTAATTTGTATGTGTAAATAAGACAGAAGGAGGTAAGCAATAAGAGCAGTAAGAGCAATACTCTTGGGACTTCAATGCTAGGAGGTGTGGACATAACATAAACATATTGACAAGCCATTTAGACAAGGAAGGTCAAGGCAAAAGTTACATTCGGGAAAAAGCCTCTGTAGGATGGAAAATGGCATCCAAACAAAAAGCATAACCACCAAGGGTGCTGCTACTCTAGTAGGTAAGAAGTAAGTTGGCATGAAGCAAAAGACATGAAGAGATCTGGGGGTGAGAAAAGACAGCAGACACCATTCTGTTATGATAAGTCTTTACACCAAGCCGCCCAAGCCCTGCCCGCCACGTGGGCGCTTTCTGCCAGCCACCTGAGTTCTGTCCACGGTGTTAGGGCCCCAAATAACACACAGAGATTTATATTAGTTTCAAATGCTGCTGGCCAATTGACTAGGATTTCTTATATGCTAGCTAAGTCTTAATTATCATAAATCTATATATTTTATAAGACTTATCGAGGATGCCTTCCACTGGCGTCCTCTTACCGGGATCACATGGCGGCTCCATAGAGAAGAGAGCAGGAGGAAGAGGAAGAGCAAAAGGATGATTTCCTGCTTATATTCTGAGTCTGCCTGCTATGTCACTTCCTGCCTGGATCACAAGACTTCTTTTTACTACATTTCCCAGAATCCTCCTTGACTCCTAGTCCACCTCTCTTTCTGCCTCATTGGCCGAGCAGTGCTTTATTCAACAACCAATAGGATAAACATACACAGAAGGACCTCCCCCACCAGACAGCATATAGTAACTGACCATCTGTGATGGTCAAGTAAAAGAAGTCATGGGAAACGACTAGATTTCCGAATTCCGATGAATGGGTGTCAATAACAGGAAATGGGAAAGACCACTGTCCGGTTGGAACCTAGGAGAGAAGTCTGTATTGACTACACTGATTCAGAATTGTTAGGAAAATATACTCACCGAAGTCTGAGAAAGATGGAATTGTGTGTGTGTGTGTGTGTGTGTGTGTGTGTGTGTGTGTGTGTGTTAAGGAGAGTATACAAGGGGGAGGAAGCATAGTCTTCTTTGGATGTTGAGGAATAGGAGGAGCCAAGAGCAAGTAGCACAGATCCTATGTCACCATAGACTCCCAGGTCCCGCAGAATCTAACCCTGAGTCATTAGCATGCAAACCCTAGAGACACTGCTACCCAGAGTGCCTTTTCCCTCTGAACTAGCATCCCCTCCACTTAGCTATGTACTCTCTTCTCATGGACTCAGGAAAGGCTGCCCTCCTCCCTAGCTGTGTAGACAGACCTTGACCCTCTTGCTCTTCAGTCGGCATATGATAATCCTTAAGAGAACCAACATGGAGTGGCCCAAAATGTCCCTAACTAGACTGAAAACGGGCTTTTCCACCCCATGCTGGGGCCTCAAGGTGAAGCTTGTGCTTGGAGCAGTGAAGCCGAAGAAACGGAGGTTTCTGATGAAGGTGATTATCGTTGTCCACTTGGACTGCCACAAACATTCTTAGGCTACACATGGCACGGTCTGCAGGCTGAAAGGTCCAAGGTCAAGGCATAGCAGATTCACAGTCTAGTGAGGGTCTGTTTCTTGCAAGTGGCACCCTTTGGCTGTGTCCTTACCTAGAAGAAGAGATGAAGTAGCCCTCTTCTACTCTATTATGAGGACATGAATAGCATTCATGAAGAGAGCCCTCATGACTTGGTCACTTTCCTAAATACATGCCTCCAAACCTTAGGCATTAATAATAATAATAATAATAATAATAATAATAATAATAATTAGCATTAGAGATATTAATGCTATTTGACAGTACTTTTTCCTACCTTGCCTTTTCCATATTGAGTCACACTGCTGGACTTGCTTGGCCTTGGCAGGGAGCACACCTTTTGCACCAGTGACTGTGGGCAGGTATTCCATTTGTTCTTTTTAAGAAGAAACTTTTTAGTGTTCTAGTATTCTGTGCTTGTTTTAGCTTTCCAGACTGAGAACAGGAGGCCATGCTTCTCCAGCCGTGGCTCTGGAATTGAAAACAAACCGGTGGGAACCAAGAGGAGATTAATTGAGACCGAGCAAGCCTGGCTGAATCGTGAGGAGCCCAGGCAAGCCGAGTAGGCAATGTCATGAGTGAGAATGAAATGTGTGCTATTATGAGACATGTGGAGCTCTTTGGTTATGTAGCACAAGGTGCTGAGGACTGACCATAACAAGAAGCTGCTGAATTATACCCACCAGTTCAGGGTGACTCAGTGTGTACCCCTGATAACCAAGTGAAATGTCCATCATTTAAATTCTGGGAGGCAGACTTTTCTGTTACTTTCAGACACAGCCATCTGCCCCAAGTACTTGAGATTGCTTGACTACCCTTCTCTAGTTCTCCCCGCCACATAAGCATCTTGGACTTTTAAACATAATGTTTCCTCTATGGAGAAGCTCTGCTTAGAAAAGTTCCAAACGTGTAAATATGGAGCCAGACATGACTCCACAGTCCCACAGTCTCTCAGGTGGGCTGTGGCATACTGAGATGTGGCCCCCAGCCTTTGCCTGCTTGCTTGAGCCAGCCAGAGCTGAGTGCAGAGCTGCATGATGGGTTCAAGGCTTGATTCACATGGCTAGAGAAGGCTGCAGATGTTCAGTAAAGTGGTTCAGACTTAGAAAACCTTTAAACAGATACAGTAAAAGATGGGTATAGACAGTAATAAAAATAATAGTTTAAAAATAATGAAGTCTTTAAAGAAAGAGTAAAGTTACACACACACACACACACACACACACACACACACACACACACACACACACACACACACCACTTAAGGATGGGAAATACACAGGGCACCTAGATCCTGTATGGTGTTTTGTTGACTTTGAATTTTTTAAATGCTAGTGTATATTAAAAAGTAGCTGCTAAGAGACATTGGATTATGGAAACTGCCAAGTTAAACCAACTAATATTTTTTAAGAATGTCCTAACTTCAAAATGGAAGTCAAAAATATCTTGCATTGGGGGAGAGTTTATGCCTTTGTTTCCATAGGAAACGAAAAGCTATGTTTCTATTCAAAATTAATAAAGATGAGAGTTGGTTGGGGGAGACCTTCTGAAAATCTAGGCTACAGACATGAAGAAAGAAACCAAGAAAGACTACAGGACAGGTGGCATATATGCTGATCCCTCTACTATGGGAACAGCTCTGGGACTGAGTGATGATAAATCTTGTTATCTACAGAGTCCTCATGACTTATTATTACACTCCATCCTTTCATATGGCATGTATAGAAGTTTGGTTATACAGCCCAAACAAACTTATACAGTTAACAGATGCCTTTTAACTGCTCAAACATAAAACAAAAAAATCATCTTTAGCTGACCTGCGCACAATGCACATTCCATACTTGTGTTAATGCACACACACACACACACACACACACACACATATATATGTGTGTGTGTGTGTGTGTGTGTGTGTGTGTGTGTGTGTGTGTTTTCAGAACAAAAAGACCAGACACCAATGAAGGCAAGTAGCCCAGGTGATCCAGTCTCTCAGAATGCCTCTGTTGCAGTTCCTTCAAAATTCTGCATCCAGAACAACTTCAAAGCTACTATCTGAGATGGTCCAGTCTCACAGACTAAAGACTTCAGCCAAGCTCTATACTTTCCCATCACACAGAGACTAAATGAAAAATGGTACAGATAGCTTTCTCAGGACTTGGCCATTATCCCAGTTTTCTCAGGGTCCCCAAAGATGGTGTTGCCCCCAAGGCAACAGGAGACAGTCTAGAGAGCATGATGCCCACATTCCCAAGAGGTGGGGTGGGTGGCTTTTAGTTATTCAGTGGGTTATGGATATTTGTAATTATTTAGGGGGGTGGTTTCAAGTTGTTACTGGTCATGGTCAGGGAAAAAACTAAGCAAAGGAGGTTAGAGTCAGGGATTTCTTTCTGAAAATGGGGGATATAGAAAAGATAGGGTAAAAGGGTAGATTATTGAATCTACTTTTGAACTCAAAAAGCAACTCCTAGTCTTAAATATTTTACATTGATATGGATTTTTGTATATTGATACAAATTTAAAGTTATTTTTGTCATACTGTATATATGTTTCTACTCTTGTTTAAGGCATTGCATGTATGCAGCTCATTTTAAAATGCAATGTAAAATTGTAGTCCTTGAAGGCTATTATTACAAACCATTTAAGATTACTAAGGTTAGCAGTTAGTCATCTATAATACTCAAATTTGTGGTCATGTTAGATATATTTTCAAGGTAAAGCAGAGATATATTTTAGACAGACAGATGGTCTTCAAACACTTCAGAGATCTATAAAATATGACATTTAAAATGTTTTAATAGTATAAGATTTGTCATAACGGTGAGACATTTCTGCTCCTGGCAGCATCAATTTACTTCAAAAAAAGGATGATTGGCACTGAAGAAGCTCCACATGGAGTTTGCTTTCTATGTAGCAATGTTAGTCACTGGGAAAGAAGCTGCCCTTGCCTCAACTGCTGACAGTGTCAGTATGCTGTTCAAACTAGATCAACAGGACACAAAAGAAAGTGACTGTCCAACTTTGCCAAGACAAGGTAGGAAAGTTCTTCAAAATTCCTGTTTCATAGAAAAGTCTGTCAGATACTCTAGGCCTGTAGGCCAAGATGGATGCCCCAACATTGCAGAGGAACCTTGGGTGACTGTCTAGGCAGTCAGCTGTTTCTGTCATTTCTATAATTTTGGAAGTTGCTTGCTCTGCACTTCCTGTTTACTCAAGGAATATTATATCCTTCTGGGGTCTCTGATGGGGTTGAAGATTAAATAGTTATAGTTGCAGTTTTCCTTGTTATCAAATTCAGAAAAGAAACTCACAAAGAGGTGAAAAGTGTATAAAGTTGAGAAACCTTATCTAAGTAAATATTTTGAGATCTAAAAATATAGTTTTGGGTTGGTAATACAGGTTAGGATAGTAAGAGAATTAGGAACAAAATTTTGGACTCAGCAAGATAGGATAGATAATGGAGTATTTCCTCAGAATTTGTCAAATGCAAATAGACTGGGCATTGTGAGTGCAATTCTTACCTGGTAACTGTTCTTATTGTATATAGTTTTACCATGTTAGAGTTAAAACCTTCCCTTTTTATTTAGACAAAAGCAGGGGGGGTGTTGTGGGATATTTGTACACTGTGTGAAGATGTGTTGCTGTAATTGGTGTAAGAAAAAGCTGAATGGCCAATAGCTAGGCAGGAGAGATAGGCTGGGCTTCTAGGTAGAGAGAGACATCTTGGAAAGAATAAGCAGAGGGAATAAGACATACAGGAGGAGAGGTAACAGCCATGAGCCACATGGCAGGAGGTAGATTAATAGAAATGAGTTAATTTAAGTTATCAGAGCTAGCCGAGACAAGCCTAAGCTATAGGTGAATTTTGATAACTAATAAGAAATCTCTGTGTCATTATTTTGGAGCTGACTGGTGGGACAGAGACAGACTCATTACAATTGCCCCAATACCATAATTATCATCACCAAGACTATGTGACTGTTTGGTCATTTGCCTGAGAAATCTATGTCATCTTGTGGTCAAATGGATTTTTAATGTGGGCATTTAATTTTGCCTTCCCCTTTTGCTAGAATTGATGTAGCTCTGGATTCATCAGTGTCTTTAGGTATCTGAAATGTAGTAATCCTTACCTAGAGTTTGTCTTTCAATAACTTCACACCAGTGTTTCAAATGAAATCCCTTATGGAACCAGCTACTCATTTTACAGATAAAGAACTGAGGCAAAGAGAGACAACAGAACAAACTCAAGGTCCTAAAATTCATGAGTCACCTGGAGTTTCAGCTCTAAGCCCAACCATTTATTTATTTTCTGGTCTATGAAATAGAAATATCATCTGCTATGATCTCTTTCCACATTTCCTGGATCACATGGGATAATATAAATAAGATTTATTTTTAGATACTGTTAAAACAGTTATACTTTTTTTTTTGTCTCACTATGTAGGCCTGGCTGTCCTGGAATATACTCCACAGATCAGGCTGAACTTGAATTCAAGGAGAGCTGCCGGTCTCTGGCTCCCAGGTGCTGAGATTAAAGGTTTGTGGCATCATGGCCAGCTACCTGTTGTCTTTAGGTATCTAAAATGTAGTAATCCTTACCTAGAGTTTGTTTTTCAATAACTTCAGGTGTTGGATCGAGGAACATGGAGATTTTAAAATTATATGTTACCAGCGGGGAAACCTATTTGGTGGAGAATATGGATTACTAAGCTTCCTTTCACAGTCAATCATGGATGGAGATGCTCACCCTTCAGTGTGCATTGTAATTTATCCACTGATGTCCTCGAGGCTAACACCCGAGGGAAAGAATAGCTATCATTTGCTAAATATCCCTGATCCTGCTTCTTTTTCCAAAACTTTAACATCCTGGTGTAAAATATAATTTATTATTTGTAGGGGACAATAAGCCATGCCTGTTAAAGGCTGGCTACAGGTGTGCTTGACCACGCCTGTCAGGGTGTGGTCAAGGTGAGGTCAGGATGACGAGCGATGGGTTCTTAAGGGGCTGCAAAGCACATGGGAGCCCCCCTTTCTCTCTGGCCTGGCCGCCTTGCTGCCCTGGCACGCTCTGGTTTGCATCTGGCAGGTGTTTATCTGAATAAAGATATCTAAACCATACGGAGTATGGATCGGCTCTCGTTATAATTATTTCTTTTACCAGAGAAGATGGTGAGACTCAGAGAGGTTAAGCATTTTATCCAAAGTAGCACAGGTTATAAGAGGCAGAGCTGGCTCTTGAATCTAAACAGCGTGTTCACCCTCTGTGTTATTATTCTTCAGCTCAGTGGCTCTCATGGGGACCTTCCTCTCCTCTTATGTATTATTATGTCTTACGTTCTTTTAAAAAAGATTCGATATATTTTTATTCAGTTGAAACACTGTGTTTAGGCAATTGTGCTGTATACATTTGAAGACACGGTTTGCACTGGCATGGATTTGGAGGTGTGTGTGTGTGTGTGTGTGTGTGTAGACTTTTTGTACCTGAACTCTGTATGTAGGTCAAATGAGGACATTTAGTGGTTTGGAAGTTAAGTCCAAAGCAAATTGTGAGCTAAATAAACTTTAAGTAAGCCAGACATTTGAGACACAGAAAGGCAAATGGACCTTGGCCCAGCAGCTGAGGACACAGGCCAGGCTGACCCACTGTGGTCTGTAGGTCAATCTGGCTCTTGAATAACCCTTACGGGACAAGAATGCTTTTAATATTTTTAAATAGCTGGGAAATTATGGAAAATTTTAGTTCATATATAATCTGATTATGTCTGATGTTGCTTCTTGCCCCATTAGACCTGGAATTGTCACCGTCTGGCTCTTGGCCATCTCCCATCATGGGCGGTCCCCTTTCTTCTGTGAAACAGGAGGGACCCAGCCACTTGATTTCAGCCATGCTTTCTGTTCATCCTCGTCCCATCCACGTTAGCAGACATGCCTCACTTCCGGCCAGATCTTGGTGAGATGCTGTGACACACAGCGTGGAAATGAAGATGCCAGGGGTGCGGGGCTTGCTCGGATGTTCCTGACCTCTGCAGAAGTTCCTCTATCAGAGGGCAAAGGTTCTACCGGGGATGGAAGAACAGCTGATTGTATCCCTTTGCCTCACAAGTGCTGGGAGGAGCCTTCCTCATTTGCTGGGAAAAGGAAGACATTCTTTTGGGCAGACAATTTGATGAGGGAAATTCTGAGGAAAAGCTCCCTGTGCATCCAGAGGAAAAGAGAAGCAATTGTTGAAATTGCTGCGGACAGATCCGTCTCGGTTGACCGGATTCCGGGGATCCACAGCTGCGCTTTGAGCTCCAGGACCCACTGAAGTTTCGTGCATGCTCCTTTTGTGCCCTCTCTTCTGAATCCCAGATGTTTGATGAGGGAGGCGGGGATGAGAGCCCAAAAAATTGTGTTCTGTACACAGTGCCCTCATCTCTCTACTTTAAATGGGAGCCGGACAGCAAGAGGCTGAGCCAAGCACAGGAGATGCTTGCAGGCTGTGGCGCTGAAATCGCTCCTTGCCACCCCCATGGCTGTCTGCTCCTCAGTCCTCATTGTTATGTCTACAAGTGTGCTTTTCAGGATCGTTCTTAAAAGCCAGTGTCTTTGCCCTTCCCTGGTGAATTGGCGGTGACTTTTCTTTCTACTCTCCTAGGACAGCCTTTCTTTCCTCCCTGCTCACATCGTGCTCTGGTGCTCTTATGTGTGTCCCTCATTTGTCATTGCCATGTGCCCCTGGAATTTCACCTCACCTGTCAATCACTCCAAAAAACAAAGTAAGACAGGGGCTAGGTACCCCCACTTTTCCTATTGTCACTGTAAATAAGGAGTTTGCACAGCACATTTGTTCTCAGGAATATGCTTGTGTGTGTGTGTGTGTGTGTGTGTGTGTGTGTGTGTGTGTGTGTACAGCATTGGGTGAATAGATTTTGAACACATCTGAGAGTAAATGGTTGAAACTTGGGTGTCCCAGTCTCCAACCAGCGGGTACATGGCTTTGCTCCCTTCTTACAGACACCCTCCTGGCTTTCTTCTATCCTGTGGGGATCCCCTACCGCCATTGTGTTCAGAAGTCAATCCCAATCATGCTGGCTGTGCCACTTGCTTCTCCTTGATCTTGTGGTCTGGTCTAGCCTCGGGTTCTTTGAGGTGATGTCTCATGCCTCTGCCTCTGAAGCTAGGTTGAATCTCTACCAAGGCCGCTCTTGGGTTGGTCCCAAATTGTGTAGCCTATTGAGTGTCCGGGGACACAGTAGGCTGCAGGAGTCTGGCCGTGCTACTCTGTAAGTGGAGAGACTTCCTCTGCTCATCCTGGGCTCACTCCCTAGCACTCTGTCTCAAAGTGGAAACCACGAGTAGTGGTACAAGAAGATTTGTTGTGGAAATGGCTCCTTTGTTTCATTTGGTCCCTACCAATGTTGTCCCAGACTTTAATGTTTCTTTGTCTGTTGCTCAGTGTTTAGGAAGGGAGCATGTGTTGCCTTACTTTCTAACTCCCCAAGAGACCAATTATTTAGTGCATAATAGCTACTTAATAAACACTTGGTGGCATAAATGCCACAGAGGAATTTTTGTGACTCTGAGCACTCTGAATTTAACCAGGAATGGGAAAGTGGTCCAAGAGGGGGGCTTGGGTGTCTAGGTAGAAGCTGTCAGAGGAAAAACACAAGGCCTGAGGAGATGAGGAATGGGCGGGAGGGCTATGGGTGCGTCGTGGTGGGCTTTGATATTCAATAATCCACGCTTTGATTTCTGTTCATGAAGATCAGTTGTTGCTTCTGTGCTAGGTTGATCGGGGGTAGATGAGGAGTCCCTTTTCAAGTAGGGTTTTTTTAATGAAATCTGTAAGTTGAGGACAGAAGTTAAGCCTACGGTTCTGGCCCCTTTCCTGGACACATTTCAGAGGAGATCCCTGCCGAGGTCAGGGGTCACCAAAGCAGAAACGTGGCTGTGGTTATTAATGCCAGTCAGCGGAAGCTGGGAAGCAAAGGCTGGCAAGCTCTGGTGGTCAGGGTTAGGATTTCCTTCCAGAGCTCATCAAGGCAGCCTGTGGCACCCAGCCAAGGACAGCAGGGCTGCAGCAGAGAGGAAACACACTCACTCTTCTACCAGAGAGGTACATGAGACACTTGGAAGGGTGAAGCAACTGTCTGAAGGAGAAATCTAAGTCGGGGACATTGAGCCATTACTTCTACTGTCTGTGACAATGTCAGATTATACGTCATCATCACCACAGACAGTAAGATGACCACAAAGAACAGTTTCTTATGGAGACACATGGGGGGTGTTCACTCACTCAGGGTGCCTCTGGCTTCCCTTCCTCTTTCTGCCCCCCCATATTGTAGACATATGGTGCCAATCATAACTACAAGCACTGAGGTGAGGGGTTGTCTTACTGTTGAACAAGAGCTTAATCTGGATATTTGCTGCTTAATGTTATTATATTAGAGGTAAAATATTGAGGCCAGTAAGAAGTTTAAGCCCCTCAAATTTGATCACTTTGGGGTTATCCTTGTGTCCAAACGAGGAAAATTGGCTAGGAAGCCCAACTTTGTATAACTCACTGTATTGATGAGCTATGGTCTGATGGCAGGAACACTTGAAGGAGATTCTAGTCTTACATGTGTTATCAATTAGCCATGTGACTTCGAACAATAAATACAGTTGTCTCCTCACATCTGTGGGCCCGGCATGCATGGATTCAACACATCCCAGATTGAAACTATCTCAAAAGAAATTACATCCGTACTGAACATGCAGACTTTATTCTTGCCATCCTGGCAGCAGCACCCTGCAACAAATATTCACACAGCGTTTACATCAAGTTGGTCTTATGAACAATCCCAGAGATATGGAAAAGTTGTACTGGAGAATGTGTGAGAATCACATGCAAATAGACATGAATGTCTTTGTAGTTTGGTGTCCTCTGGAGCCAACTCCCTATGTGACTAATTCCCTGTGGACACCAAGGGACAACTATCTATCACAGTGGAAGTCTGTTTCTTCTTGTTGAAAGATTGTTGGGGGGAAATTCTTGGTTGATTTTGTGTGGTTATAGTAAGCAGAGATTAATTTCTCACAGTTATGGAGGCCAGGAAGTCTAAGATCAAAGTGCCATTTGGTTTTTAGTGAAGGCATTTTCTTAGCTTGTGGAGAAGAGATACTCACAAGAAGCAAAACGGAACTTTTTCACTGAGTGTGTGTGTGTGTGTGTGTGTGTGTGTGTGTGTGTATGTGTGTGTGTGTGGTGTGCTTATAAATGTATACTTGTTACTGTTGGTGCCTGAGGAAGACAAAGGTTGACATCAGAATATCAATTCCCAGGTTAGTGACCTTGTAAGAAGGAATAGCATGGACCTGGGAAGATGGGCCATCAGGGTGGTGGGACTATGAGACAGAGCTTCTTTTCATCACTGTGATAGTGACAGCATGCTGAGAGATGACAGAAAAGAGCCAAGGACTACATATCTTAAAGGATCCTCTTCCAGGGATGTACACTCCCTTCATCAAAATTCTACCTCCCAAACATCCAATCACCTCTCAAAATACTGCCAGCCACTGGGGAGCAACCCTCAACCCCATCCCAAACACGTGAGTGTTTCTGGAGGACTCTTCATATCTGAACCATAGCAGGTGAAACCGTTATGACCAATTCCTGAATGCAGGCAAACTTCTGTCCTGAGAATGTTAGCTTGTTGGCTGTTGAGTGAAACAAGCATCTCAGGCTTGGAGGGGGGTGTTTCTCTGTGTCTTTTATTGGATTGTGATGAAGAAGAAAGTCATATGTGTAGCCAGTCTAGAAATGGGAGTGGTTAGGGCTTCAGAACAGTCCTACTTGGATGCTGTGTCCTAAGAGAAGAATATGTGGAAATTGGCATCCTCACACCCCCTGGGGTTGTGGAAATTGGTACAATCCGTGTGGAGAGCAACTTGGCATGAGTATAGAGAACCATCCAAAGACTCATAGCCCTTGACTCACTTCACTTCCGGGAGTTTATCCCAAGAAAATAATCTTGAAGAAAGAGCAAGTTATTCATGAAGGTGTCGTGGGAGCATTGTTTTCCAAGGGACAAAAAACCAGGAAATGTATAAGCCACAGGTTGGCAAGAGTTTTCTGTAAAGGGCCAGATGATACACATTTTAGGCTTAGCAACCTGGGCAGCATCTGTCTCTAATACTCAAATCTATGTTGGGCAGACACCATAGATAGCATTTTGGACAGTGGGTGTGGCTATTGTAGGGCAAAGAGAAAGCTCCCTGACATGCTTAAAGGTTTGGTGCATGGAACTGATAATACACTAAGCAGGAAAAGAGATGAACAAACTTATTAACACGTAGCAAGGGGAAGTCATTGAGCTGAGTGGGGGCAGGAGCAATATGGGGGGGGGGTAATTGCTGACCAGACCAATGCGACTTAGAAACACATGAAAATGGGCACTGTCAGGAGAGCAGTACATGATCTAGGGAGAGCCTAGTGAGCTTGGAGAACATACAACAAGGTGGGGCAAATTCTGGTGCTCAGCCGAGCAGATGACGGATAGCGAAATAGAAGTCAGTGGCCCAAAGTCTGTCCAGCTGTGTTGGCAGGAGTCAGGATTACTGGAAATATTGAATATACTTAGTGATAGCTTAAGGAAGGGACTTGAGGTTTCTGTGTCTTAGGTGAGTTCTCACTGTAGGCAGGAAAGGGAACTTGGCAGAAAGCCTCTCTGAACTTGTGGGATGCAGGTGAGATGCAAGAAAAGGTCTGAGGCAGGGGCATTGATGCTGAGTTTATGCCTTATCCATTTTCACATGTATGGCATGCATTCAGATGTGTATGCAATGTTTCCATGCGTGTGACACAAGGTGGTGTAGTGTGCATCCGTGCTTGTGTGCATGTGAGGGTTTGAAGTTGATGCTGGAAATCATCCTTGATGAATTCTACCTTATTCACTGAAACAGCGGCTCTCAGTCCAGTCCAGTGCTCACCTATATGGCTAGTCTTGCAAGGCAGCTTGCATTGGGGATCACCTAGTTCTCACTTTCAGGGCTGGAAATGCTAGCGGGTTGTTATTAATATGGGTTCTGGGCTCCCAACGCTGCTCAGTGCTTCATGATTGAAGGGCAAACTCTTTAATTAACTATTGAGCCAGTTCTCTGGCCGCTGGGCTTCTTTTTAAGGCACTTAAATTTCATCAGGTCCACAAATGCAATCCATTTGGCATAGTGTTAGCTAACCCCTATGTTACGATAAATCTTTCCACCACCCGCTTGAATTCTGCCCTCTACGTGGATGGCCAAAATAATACACAGAGACTTATATTAGGTGCAAATGCTGCTTGGCCAATGACTAGGACTTCTCATCTGCTAGCTCAGTCTTACTTATCATAAATCTATATATATTATAAGACTTATCTTATCGGGCTCCAGTGGCAAGTGTCCTGTCTTCCTGGGCTCACATGGTGACTCTGGAGGAAGAGATAAGGGCCCACTTCCTTCCTGTCCTTGTTTATATGTGAGTTTCCTTGCCATGTCACTTCCTGCCTGGATCACCACTTCTTTACTACATTTCCCAGAATCCTCCTTGACTCCTACTCCCGCCTAACTTGCTACCTCATTGGCCAAACAGTATTTTATTTATCATCCAATAAGACAAACACATACACAGAAGCACTTCCCTCATCACCCCTAAATTAAGTCCTAAATAAAACATTATTCATGGAAAGTTGCATTCAAATGTCATATAATTTTTGCATACTATGAAATATTCTTTTGACTTTCTTTCCAACCAGTTAAAAAATACAAATACAGTTTTTTATCATCGCAAGCCACAAAAAAATAGGGCTGGCAAAATGGCTGAGCTGGTCAAGGAGCACAAGCCTGACTACCCGTGTTTGAACCCGGGAACTCATGTAAGATAGAGGAAAGAACAAATTTCCACCCTATATCTACATACTCACAGTGACATCAAACACCCCTCCCCATAACGAAAAGAATATAGAGACTAAAAGTAAATAAAATATACTATGAGCCAGGTTTGCTTCAGAGGCTGTAGTTTGTGAACCGTTCACCTAAATAATAGGGCTTTCTTAAATTATCTAAATATGTAATACAGTGTATTTGGTAAAATGATGATGAAGAGAACCAGGTAGTACATGAATTATACATATCTAATATATGAGGAAACAAAGGGTACAAAATAACAAATCTACTTTAAGATATTGGAGACGAGAGAGCTGTTGTGATTAGGACAAAGTAACATGACTAAATTTGTGTTTTCACCAACTTTTCTCAACGTTTTGTCTGCTCCTCTTCCACAGTCTGACTAGGTGTTTGTTGGATGTTCTCACTCTGTTTTCCACGTTTTTCATAGGGCTCATCTTTGCCACTCTTTCTGTTTTACACTCGTAGAGATTGCTTTCTGTTTGCATTTTTGGCTTACTCCCTTATCCACTGTGTTTAAAAAGATTAACGTGCAGTCTCCACAGCAGGACACCATTTCCAGGTGATCAGCCCTGTGGCATTTAGAATGCTCTAAATGTGGTTCAGCCATCACCTCTAACTATGTCTAAAACATATTTGTTACCCCAAAGGGGACCCTACACCATCAAGCAGTCACTGCCCATCATCTTCCTCCTTCCGGGTCTTGGGAGACATTTGTCTGCATTCTTTATCAATTTACCTAGTCTTAGGATTTCTTTTCTTTTTCTGTTTTGAAATCTTATTACGTAGCACATATTGCTTGAGACCCTAAGTGCTGGGATGACATGCGTGCACCAGCGGGCTCAGCTGAGAATTTCCTAAAGACGAAGCCAGGTGACATGTGACCTTTGTGTCTAGCTACTTTAGTTAACATGGCACTTCCAAAGTTCCTCAGTGTTCAAGTGTGTGTCAGTAATTCACTCAACGTTGCATTGTGTGTGTATACCACAATTCACTTACTATTCATTTGTTGACGGTCTATCCATGGGCTTTCCTTTGTTAAAACAACAAACAAACAAGTGTTTAGCAGTGCACACAGTTTCTGAGGCTCACAGTTTTTGAGCTTGGATAGTCTGGATCAGGTAATCAATGACAAAGCATCAAGAGGATCATTTAAAGAAGAGAAAAAACAGGGTTTTTAAAAATCATTTTTTGTTTGAATTAGAAACAAGATTGAATTACATCATAATCCCAGTTCCCTCTCACTCCCCTCCTCCCCTACCACCCCCAACTAAAACCCTACCTATCCCATATCCTTTCTTCTAATCTACACCTGACTCAACCTTTCTGCTCCCTCATGACCTCTGCATCCTTCCTCTTCTTCCCTTCTTACTCTCATAGCTCCCTCCCTCCTCTTCCCATGCTCTCAATTTGCTCATGGGATCGTGACCCTTTCCCCTTCTCCAGGGGACAATGTTTGTCTCTTTTAGGGACCTCTTGTTTACTAGTTTCTCTGGTAGTGTGGATTGTAGGCTGGTAATCCTTTACTCTATGTCTAAAATCCACATATGAGTGAGTACATATCATGTTTGTCTTTTTGTGATTGGGTTACCTCACTCAGAATGGTTTCTTTTAGTTTCATCCATTTTCCTGCAAATTTCAAGATTCCATTGTTTTTTCTGTCGAGTAGTACTCCATTGTGTAAATGTACCACATTTTCTCTATCCATTCTTTGGTTGAGGGGCATCTAGGCTGCTTCCAGTTTCTGGCTATTACAAATAGTGCTGCTATGAACATCGCTGAACAGATGCCCTTGTTGTATGAATGTGCTTCTTTTGGGTATATGCCTAGGGGTGGAATTGCTGGATCTTGTGGTAGACTCATTCCCATTTTCTTGAGGAGTCGCCATACTGATTTCCAAAGAGGCTGTATGAGTTTGCACTCCCACCAGCAGTGGAGGAGTGTTTCTCTTTCTCCACATCCTCTCCAGCATAAACTGTCATTGGTGTTTTTGATTTTAGCCATTCTGACCAGTAAGGGCTTTTCTAAAAACAAGCACTGTGGTGTGTGTGCGTGTGTGTGTGTGTGTGTGTGTGTGTGTGTGTGTGTGTGTGTGTGTATTGATATATATGTGTGTATGTGTTGATATAGATATATATGATATAAACACATATGCATAAATAAATGCGTACCTATGTAAAGGGAAAATTTATTCTAAGGCATTAGTTCAGGCAGTTTCAGACTGTTGGTAAACTCTAAACCTGCAGGTTTAACTGGCAGACACCCAAAGGTCTGCAGCTCCAGTGCAAAGACTGTCTGCTGGCAGACTTCCTTTCTGCTCAGAGGTGGTAAAGCTTCCTGTCAGGAGACCTTCAACTTACTGGATACATCTCGCTCCTAGCACAGGCCTTTAACTGACTGGATATATCCTGCCCCTAGTACAGCATTACGTGTTTCAGTTCCAATGTTAATCTCATCTAAGATACATTTCTGGGAACATCTAGAATAACACTTGATCAAATACCTAAACATGGTGACTCAGCTGTAAGTGGCCACTGTCAGTGTTCTATGCAGTAGTGACCATCAGGGTACTGAATATTATACTTGAATTAGTGCTTGACAAAAAGAAAGCCACTCTAGGATGAGATGAGATCTCCAAGGTGTTTTAACTTTTATTTCCCTAATTTTTGAGGATGATGGAACTTTTTGAGGTGTTTCTTAGTCATTTTTATTTCTTCTCCTGAGAACTCTGTTCATATCCCTAGGCAAAGTTTTGCTGGACTCTTTGTTTTTTGAGTTTTTATTTTTTGTATATCCTAGATATTATTTCTCTGCAGATATTTAGCTGGTAAAAATTCTCTGGTTTGTGGGTTTCTTCTTCACTTGACTGGTTGCTTCCTTAGCTATACAGAAGCTTTTGACTTTTATGAGGTCCGCTTGTCAAATTTTGGCTTTCATTCCCAGACAAATGATGTCTTATTCCGAAAGTCCTATCCTGTAACTATATATTGTAGTCTATGTTTTCTTCTAGCAGTTTTAGCATTTCAGGTTTCAAATTCAGGTCTTTGATCCACTTTATCTAATTATTTTTATGCAGGATGATAAGTATGGGTCTAATTTGATTATTCTGTGTATAGACATCCAGTTTTTCTAGGAGCATTTGTTGAAGATGATGTCTTTAGAGTACGCTTTTGAACTCTCTGTCAAATATCAGATGGCTGTAGTTTGATGTACTCATGTTTGGGTCTTCTATTTTATTTCATTGGTCCACATGTGTATTTTTGTGCCAATGCTCTATTGTTTTTATTCCTGTATCTTTATAATATGTCATAAAGTTTGGGATGGAAGTCCCCCCAGTATTATTCTTTTTGCTCAGGGTTCTGTTGGATATACAAGGTTACTTCTGGTTCCAAATGAATCTCAGAATTTTTTGTGAAGAATGTCATGGTGTTTTGATTGGGAACACACTGAATCTGTAAATTATTTTTTGTAGGATGGCCATTTTCATATTAGAAATCTTCCTGATTCATGAGCATGGGATGCCTTTCCATTTTCTTGTGTTTGTCTATCTCTTTCTCCAGAAATTTCAAACTCTGACACCTAAGAACTCATCAATGATCAGCACGGCAAGATATCCACAAAGGATAAATATGTAAATGCTCAACCTCGGCACTCACGTGCTCCTGGTAACCAACAACTACCTCAGAGTAATTAAGGCCCACTTAACAGGAGAGAAATCATGCTTGGTACCAACAACTAAGTCAACTCTCAGGGGCTAGTGAAGCCATGGATCGAAGAACAGAATCTACTAACACCACTTTGCTAGACAGCACACTTTCTTAACAACACTGTGCATCTTTTTTTTTTTTTTTATATACCAACCGATAAGTGCAGCTATCACCCCTTGTTAAATAAGCCCTTCTCTACAGCAACTGGAGACATCACAGAGAACCACAACTGGACACAATGCAAACCTCAATGGATTGCTTGGAGCCCAGCCCCAGGGGATGCATCCAAAGCACAGCTTAGGCATCTCTGGCCCAGGGGACATTGCAGAAGAGGCAGTGGAAGAGTGTGGGAGTCAGTAACCCTGCTGTGAGATAGCATCTCTTAAAGATGGCTGCATAAACAATGACAATATCGCCAGACATGTTAACACGGAAGGGGGAGACTCTCACGGGGTCCCACCCCTAGACAAAGAACTATGAGCAACTGATGACTGCTGAGAGAGGGAGAAGGAGCTGCTTCCAGGGATGAGTCCCATCCTTTGTTATCTAATACAAATCATTATTTGGGTCCGTCCTGAAACCATATGCACATACATAAACAACAAAAATGGGCTCAGTAGACTGAACTTACACACACACACACACACACACACACACACACACACACACACACACACATGCACACACGCATATAACAACAATAACCAAAGAAAAAGAGGCTATTAATTTGAGAATGGGGGGACATGGTAGGAGTTGGAAGGAGAAGAGAACAGGAGATGAGATTGAGAGAGAAAACGAAAGGGGATTAGTGATGTAACTGTATTTTAAAATGTTAAAAAGATACCCAAACCAGAAAGTCACTCTATATTTAGCATAAACAATGAAATTAGTAGAATTGAGGAAGGCGGGACTAAAGGCCAGAAGGCCAGTTAGTTAGGAGGCCTTTTCCACAGGTCAGGTAGCTGAGATTCCAGGCTGAGGGGTCGGAAGGCCCAACCGCTGGGCACAGGGCTTTTACCAGTATGGGGGGTTGGGAGTGTGAGTATCAGCGGAACACACGTGAATGACGAACAGCTAGAGAGAAGTCCTGGGGTCTTGAATTTGTGACAGCACCAGACAGAAGAGATACTGGCCATAGTTCATTCTTCAGTAGTTCACCATTAAAAGAGTGCCATAGGCTCTTTCTTAAAGACAAGAGAGCAAAGGGCATTGGGCTCCTACCTGAGTGTCTTCTCATCCTCCTGAACCACTGACAGACAGAGAACTGCTTGAGCTGGCCATGAATTTCTGTTCATGCTCTGATGGGGAATGTACTGTGTATGTTCATCTTGTTGATTATTGAATAAAGTATTTGTTTGGCCAATGAGACAGCAAGTTAGATGGGGCTAGGAGTCAAAGAGGATTCTGGGAAATGTAGTAGAGAAGTGGTGCTCCAGGCAGGAAGTGACCCCTAGTCTCTTGCCTTATTGGTTCTTAGAGATGTGACCAGGCAGGCAGTCACACAAGGAGGGCTGAAACAGTCAGCATTTCCCATGGATCTTTAAATATGCCACATTATTTTTTAACAATTCTGCATTAAAAGTTCCCCCATGAGTTCAAACTTATGACACCTACTTTGGGGTCAAGTGAAGGCCTGGATTTGGGTGGCTTTGTTTCAAGAGCATCTAGGGATTGTTCATCTAGCTCATGTCTAGGCAGCAATTGGAGCCTGACTTCTTGCGAAGTGATGTTGCACCCGATTTCAGGCTTTCTGTGAACTTGCCCATCAATTGAGTAGATGGTGACTATGACAGTAATTACCCAGCAGGCTTATGAGGGAAGCCCCAGGGACAGGTTGGGGGCTTCCTCTCAGAGTCACTGTTGGGAGTGGGTTGTGGGTTGTGGAAGAAGCTAGCTGGGTCTGACTGACCTCAGAGGTAGCGGTGGCTGCAGAGGGGTGACAGTGACCAGGCTGTTCCTATGTCCCCTATTCCATTCAGTGTACTCCTTGTGACCCAAGCCTCGGGAGTGCGGCAAACAGGGAGGCTGATGAACTATTTCTCTGGGGTCTCCCCAGCCAAGGTTAGAGACTGATGCTTGGTGGGCGCGAAAGGGAAGCCAGATCTTTAGACTAGCAGGAATTTGTTTCCTGACCTAACTGCAGCCACATGGGATGCTATTGAAAACATATGTGCCTCTGATAAAAGATCACAGCGAAAGACCAGAAAGGAGCCAGCACAGCATCCTGTTTCCCATCAGGCCCCGTGCCCTTTGCTTTCCGACGAATTGTGTTACCGAAGGATGTTTAGAAGCATTTGAGCAGGAGCAGGCTCAGGTTCCAACAGGGCCTTTTTCAAGTTCTATTACCTAACATCCTTACCTAGTGAAGTCAGTCATTTATCATAGCTGCTTCCAAGCCTGCAGCCACTCAAACCCCAGAAATCAGAATCCACAGGAATGGCGACCAGATAGCGGACCCGTTCATATGCAGCTGCCCTTGAACACCTTCTGAACTAAGAGATGAAAAACTCCAGGTTTGCACTGACTATGGACGAATAATGCTGAGCTCCTGAGGGCAGGGGGAGGGAGTCTCACAGTTATAGAACTATAGGCGAGGAAAGGGATTGGCTATGAACAGAGAATGGTAAGGATGAAAAGACAGGGCTTCGCAAGAGTAGAGAGAGAGAGTCAGGAGCAGAGCAATAAACACACAGAGGGCATTGACTCTTTGAAATAAGAAACTGTCAGTGGTTGCAAATCTCCATTGTATAATGCAAAGGGCATCATGTATTCAATCTCCCAAGCTAGAAGCTGACTGGCATCTACAACTCCTCCTTTGCCTCTCTTCCTTCTTCCCATTCCAAGACATCACCAAGTCTTATCCATGAACCATGTATATGAGTCACAGCTGGCTGTACAGCCAGCAGCCTAGCCTCCCCTGACCCTGGCTTCTACATCCCTGGCTTAGGAACCAGGAATCTCTGTGCCCAGTTGGACTCACAGCAGCCTCTTCGTTGGTCTTTTGATCCACAGACTGCTCGCATTCATCCTCTACCATATTTGCTTTGGGAGCGAGCACCCTTAAAATTCTAGTAAACTTGCCTGCTTAGGGAACATAAAACGAAGACATTTTGCAAACAGGGTAAAACACAAACATCTTAGGATAGTCCCTAAGGTCAGTCTCGGGTGGCCTGGATTTCTCCTCCCAAGTGATTTACAGACAGCAGCAGTGACTTGATCACCCTCTCTAGGGGAGGCAGGTCACAAGCCACTCCTGTTTCAGGGTTGGCTTTGGGACTGACTTTTACCAATGCAACGTGGTACAGGTGATACTTGGTGAGCTCCAGACTCCAGCCTTTAGAATGCCCCATTTCCTATCTCTTAAAACTCCCCCGTTCCCCAGATGCCAGCTCTGGGCTCACATAAAACTTCTCACTACACTATGGGGATAATTCCATTTGTGCTCGGTTATCGTGTGTGTATGTGGAGAAGATTGCGTGTGCACGTTCATGTCTTAGCACGCGTGGGTACGGCAGATGTGTATGTGTGCGTGCAGAAGCAGAGGTGAGCTTTGAGTGCTCTTCCTCAGGAGGCATCTATTTGTTTTCTGACAGGGTCTTTCACTGGGACATGGGGCTCATGATTAGGCTAGGCTGCATGGCTGGTGAGCTCCAGGGTTCAGCATGTCCCCCCTCTTTTCCAGGACTGGGGTTATGGATGCAAAGCACCATGTTTTTGTTGTTGTTTGTTTATTTTTTTTAAAGATTTTATTTATTTATTATGTATACAACATTCTGCTTCCATGTATATCTGCACACCAGTAAAGGGCACCAGATCTCATAACGGATGGAGCTCCCTCCCTCCTCTTCCCATGCTCTCAATTTGCTCATGGGATCGCGACCCTTTCC
>NC_048603.1:30167002-30192002 GCF_003668045.3 Cricetulus griseus
TTGTGAGCCACCATGTGGTTGCTGGGAATTGAACTCAGGACCTCTGGAAGAGCAGACGGCGCTCTTAACCTCCGAGCCATCTCTCCAGTCATGTTTGTTTATTTTTTTACATGGGTGCTGGACTTGAACTCAGGTCCTTATGTTTGTATGGCAAGTGTTTTGACAAGCGGGTTATCTCCTTTGCTTCTGTGCTCAGTTTTTAAGTTTTGCTTCACCGTTGGCAATATGCCAGGCTTGTGAATGATGTCGTCTCTGCCGCATAGTCTAGACCGCCAGGAGGCCATTAATGAGTGGCTGACTGCAATCATGCCATTTGGAACATAGGAGTCTCCCAGGTGGTGGATTGGAGGTGGGGACAGAGGAAAGTCGGGGAAGAAATGGATGGAGAGGAGGGAGGGAAAATGCAGTTAGTTAATTAATAAATAGAATCTGCCATCTGAGCCCTGCTCAAGTTCTTAATCCAAAAGTCATCATTTGTAATGGAACAATTGTTGCTTTAAGCCTCTGAGTTTCAGGGAGAATTTGATACGTAGCAATTGATGATTGGAACAAGCTCTTGTCCATCTTCTTGAGCAGTCCACACCCCAGTTTCAAATGTCTGTCCTGGAATATACAGCTTTTGGCCTTTCCATTTTTGAAGATTCAGTCATATCCTCCTAGTTCTTTCAGTTAGAATCAAATATGAGAGAGAGAGCAGTAAGTTATTGGATTTTTTTTTTTTTTTGGTCTTTTGCGAAACTGAAGACTTGGATAACAAGTTGGGCATTCAGCGTGCTCTTATGCCCTCTCTATGAGAAGACTTTCCTCTTCTTCCTTCATCCGAGAGTTCCTGCTCCTCTTTGGATGTGGATACGAAGTTTCTCTCGTCACTGGTAGACAAATCAATGAACCAAAGAAACATTTCTTGCACCATCCTACATTGCCACTGTCTGGGGCAAGGACATCTGTCATAGCAGCAGTGTTGAGCTTATTCAGTATTCGTCTCTGTAACTGATAATTCCTGGAGGACAAGTGTGTATATCATCTGGTCGTATGAAGGGCCGAGAGCAGAATCTGCTGGGTAGTTTGTGCACAGCAAGGTAACATGCTGAATAAATAGAAGACAAAGATTGGAAAGCAAGCTGGGCTCTACATTATAGCTGAAAATTCAGTCACTCAACGCGTCCTTTCAGTTAGAGGCAGTCTTTTGGATCTTTTGTGAAACCAAAGGGTAAGTTAGGTGGATGGAATTCTGTATTGTGGACCGATAGGTCCACATCCTATAAAGGTGACAGGATGTGGTACAAGTAGCATCATTGACTAGAGGATTCTGAGTTCTGCATCTGGGGCCTGGCCAAGTAGCTTTACCCCTGTAGGCCTATTTCCTTTTGTGGACAGGTGGAGTTTGTAGGGGATGATCACGTGTCTCTGCTCTGGCGTCCTTTAAATATGGCAGTAGCCCAAATTATTCCACCTATGGTATCTAGGAGGGATGGGGAGACCCTATGTCTCTACCTCTTTTTTCGTTTCTAACGCTGTATCTCTTTGTGCCATGGTGGTGGTTGCGGAGACACCTCTGCTTCTGAATAGAAGGTTCTGTGTGAACCACACACAGCTGTCCTTATTCATGTAGATTTCTGTGCAAAGTTCATTTGAGGCATCTCTATAAGCATTTCCCAGCATGCTTTCATCTCCTCCCAATGTGTGCATTCCACACAGGCTTGCCAAAAGGCTGCAATTCTTATTTGAGTTATTTTCTTAGAACTTTGAAGGCCTCAGTGAAAACACAAGCATGGCTAATTCATTAACATAATTCATTACTAGACACTAAGCCTCTTTACAAATAGGACTGCTATATCAGTTTTCTCACACTGATTTCTTTAGAGGCTTTGAGTTTATCATTCCCATCCAAATGTGTACAATAATTCATTTTACTCAAGCATCCACCGACTTTTATGAGTTTTATTCCTACTGTACCCTTCCAAAAACACTGTACTGCTTTTTCCTGGGATTATATCTATCTAATATCTATCTATCTGTCTATCTATCTATCTATCTATCTATCTATCTATCTATCTATCATCTATCTATCATCTATCATCTATCTATCACCTATCTTATATAAATCAATCTGTCATCTACCTATCAATCCATCCATCCATCCATCCATTCATCCATCCATCCACATATCTATCTATTGTGTGTAAGTGTGTTGGCACATATGACTATGCACATATGCGTTGAGAGGACAATTTGTGAGAATTGGTTCTTTCTTTCTTCTCTTGGGCCCCAGGGCTTGCAATGAACAGCAAGTTTGGTGGAAAGTGTTTTACACCCCTTGCGCCATCTTGCTGGCACAAGACAGTTACATTTTAATGAAAAGGAAAAGAACTAGAAAGTCAAGCACAGCTCTGTGGCTTGAGGAATCATTAGACTAGAAGGGAAGGGTCTGGGTGAGAATGCAGTCTGTGCCTTGAGTCTTTGAGAAGGCTCCATGGAGGGCACAAGGGGGCCCAGCTTGGCAGATGAATCTTAAAGAAATCACTGGGATTTTCTGAGTCAAGTTTCCTCAAGAATGCAAGAAGAAAGTCCTCTTTCACAGTGTTTCACGCCACTACCTCTAGTCCCCAAGTGCTTTCATCATCTCCAAAGAAAGCTGCGTTCACTGAACATTCTGTGCCTGTTTCAAACTCCTGTAACCCCCGACATCCGCTAGTCTACTGTTTGTCTATGGGTTTACCTATTTTGGATATTTCATGTCAGTGGAATTAGAGCAGATGTGGCCTTTTGTAACTAGCTCATTTCACTTAGCATGGTCTTAGGTTTATCTGCGTTGTAGCACAATCGGAACTTTGGGTTTTGAGTGATAAAGTAGAATAATACATCCATGCATTTGTGTGTGTGTGTGTGTGTGTGTGTGTGTGAATTCACAAAAGCTTTCTTTAGAACCCACATTCTAGCTCTTCTTAGCAGAGACATGCGTATGGAGCCTTTGCCACATCTGTGCCTGAACTAGGAAGTGTTCTAGGTCTTTAAAACTCTGCTTCCACGACAGGGAAGAGCTGAGGGCTCTTACAGTCAGGAGATCATGTGTGACTTGCCACAGAAACTTTTGCCCGTCCTTTAGCAATATCATAGGAAGGAGGTCTGGATGGTAGAACTAGGGAGAGAGAAAGTATATGAGCTTTCTATCAGCATAGCTACAAATTACATATACTTCAAATTGAAGTATGAAAAAGACAACAGAAACAAATTTCACAGCAGCCTTTGAACTTTCCTTGACCACCAGCCAGGATATATCCCACGGAAGAAGGAGGGCTTCACAGACATCATCAGGCTTGGAACGTGTTAAAGAGGTCGATGAGCGATAGTGTGTTTGCCGAACAGTGAACATCATCTATGGTTGGAGTCATTACCATTCTCCCTCTTGAATGTCCTTGAGCAGAGGGGAGCCTCCACAGATTGCTGTGTGAAAGTGAATCAGAGTCCAGTGAGAACCATGACCCACCAGACTCTTGCATCAAATTTTGCCAACTGAGACTTCCCCCAGCAGAGAAATACCCAATTAATTGGACAGTGAGCTTCTGTCTGTGACCTTTCACTGTGAGCTGGGTTCTGTGCTTGCTACTGTCATCACTGAGCCAAAAGGAATGGATTGTTACTACTGTCCTCAGCAAAGACAAGGAAATCCAGACTCAAGGAGCTGAGGTAGCATCCAAGAGCTCACAATTAAATAACAGAGTTAAAGCCTAAACCTCAGGAGCGTCTCTGCAAAGGTGACGTCGTGTTTCAGGCTTAGGGAATAGCACCTACTCTTGGTAGCTGGAACTCCCAAGGGATAAAAGAAACACTCTCTTGATTCTAGCACTTCTTGCTATTTCGTTGTGCATCTGAGGGAGTTAAACTTTTTCTTCTGAATGCCGGAGGTGCTTCTTCAGACAAGAAACAATACAGTTTCAATTTAAAAGTTGATTAATGCATCGAGACAAGGAACCCTGATGTACAGCTGCAGAGAGGGAACGCCTGCCAGGAGAGCCATTCATCTGGGAAGTAATTGCATATTTTACTTGGCTTTGGATTTCTGGAATGAGATCTTTGCGAAAGGGCTTTTAAATTTTACGGAATTTTCAAAGCAGTGGTGTAGACTGGATGTTTGCATGAGTGGAGATAAAGACATTTATCTCAATGGAGAATGTAGAGTTGATGAGACATTAATCCCACCACTCAGCACCTTGAGTTGGGTTTTCCTTTCTAGAGCTGCACATGGGGCTGCGCTCTCATGAGCAGTTACCAAGAAGAAGCTGCAGCCAGCAGTGCCTGGAAGTGCACTCTCTGCTGGCCCTGGAGGGAGGTTGGGATCCTTCTGGGAAAGTCTCTTAGCTACTTTTTCTATCTTGCAGTAGGTGAGTTCTGTGAAGGGAACTTGCCCTGGCTCTCTTAATCTCCTATAGCAATGTCAGCGTCACATGGCAGATCTGTGAAGTCACAAGGTGCACACACTCTGGCACCAGCCTTGGGGAAACGTGCACAGTTGTCACACTTCACTCTCTAGTAGCTCCTTTCTTGAGTTTTTATTTCTTCTGGAATATTTCTTCATTGCTTGCCTTCAGGTGAACTGCGTTCTTAGGCGTGCTCCATCTTTGTCTTAGTTTTAATTTTTTTTTTATTTTTTTGAGATTGTAATATAATTATACCTTTCCCATTTCACCTCACCTTTCCCCATGTACCTCCTTGTTCTATTTCTAATTCGTGGTCTCTTTCTCTGTAGTTGTTGCTATATATGTACACAAAGAACAGACAGAGACAGAGACACAGACGCACGCGCGTGCGCGCGCGCACACACACACACACACATATACACACGCACACGCACCCCTAATCACAGAGGAACAGCTTGCTCTATTATTCCCACACATGCATGTCCCCCTACAAAAATACATCCTGGCAAAAATTCTACATACAGATTGAAATCCATCAGATTAAAACCAAGTATGCCTAATGTATTTGGTAATTTGGACCTTGCTTAACTCTTCACCACTGGTTTTGACACAGCATCTGCCTCACACTCAGGACAATTTGAACTCACAGAGTAAGTCATTCTCAGAGCCCGTTCACCTCAGGCTTTTCTACATGTCCTCTTGAGTAGAAGCATTTTCTGTCCCCCTTTGCCTTGGTCAGCTACCACTGCTTTGTCTTGGGCACTCCTTTTCATTAAAACCTTGTTCTGTAACTTTGATTTTTAAAATATACTGGTATTATAAAAGACACTTAAACAAATATGTCATTAGTAAGACTTACCAACCAAGCAAAGACAAATGACATAAGCTGGTGTAATTGTTTTATACACGTTAGTACAGACAAGAGATGGGAATGAGATAGCAAGGAGACCGTGGAGATGTTTTAGATGGAGTCAGACAGTGACCATATTAGCAGTATTATCAGAGAATGTAAGTTGGCTAGACGAATTAACAAATCTGAAAAGTAAGTTGTAGCAGGTTACTGTTTTAAATTTGATTCTGTGGCCTTGTGACACAACCCATCTGAAGGACACAAAATTGTATCATAAATCTCCCTGGTGACTGAAATAATGAGTTCCTGTTCTAGTGAATGACAGGTGAGTTGTGGCCTTGCTAGTTTGCATTTTAACCCATAGACTCCTGACATTAAAAAGTCTTTGACTAGTGAGAGAGCCTCTAGTCTTTCATATATGATATAACTGCTTTTATCTATATCTAATCACTTTTAATTCTAAATTTTTTGTAGAAATTCTTTCTGCCTCTGATACTAACCCATTTGTGGAATAACCTGTGCTGATTTATTTTTTTTTGGGGGGGGGAAACACTATACATAGATGATTAGCTCATAAATCCTAAACAACAGAATCCAATATGCAGTCACAATTGTATTTTAATTTCTTTTTGCCTAAACAACTTGTATGGAAAGTTATGTTATGTTTAA
Organism: Cricetulus griseus; assembly: GCF_003668045.3. Classification (NCBI taxonomy): domain Eukaryota; kingdom Metazoa; phylum Chordata; class Mammalia; order Rodentia; family Cricetidae; genus Cricetulus; species Cricetulus griseus. The sequence goes on from NC_048603.1 coordinate 30,172,940, forward strand.
TACCTAACCCACTAAACCTCAGATATTTAAGAAAATCTGTACATATTACTTTAGAAATATTCTTTGGGGGTATTAGTGCTATGGGATAATCCCTCTGTATGATATGAATATACTTTATTACTATTGGTTAATATAGAAGCTGCTTTGGCCAATAGCAAGGTGGGATACAGCCAGGCAGGAAATGAAAGCAGAGATGCAGGGAGAAGGGCAGAGTCAGGAAGATGCCAGCGAGCCACTGGAGCAACAAAAGGTACTAGAGAACAGGTAACACCAGGAGACACATGACAAAACATAGACTCTAAGAAACAGGCTATGTTGTAAGAGCTAGTTAGTAATAAGCCTGAGCAATAGGCCAAACAGTTTGTAATTAAAAAAAGGAAACTTCTCCTGAAGACTCTCCTAAGTTGGGAGGCCAGTGCACTGAGCTCTGTTCCCTCACTGTATTCTATTTTCTGGTAAATCTTTCTCATTATATCATGAGATCATCAGGAGATGAAAGTATATTCCTTGTACTTAGGGTCATAATTAATTATTTAAATTAATGTAAAAGTGGTGACTACCTCTTTTTCTTCATAGACCACATATCCACAGGATGAATTCTAAAAGTCTTGAAGTCAACAAAGGAAATCCAATGTTTTCTAGTTTGCATTCACTTCTTCTTTAGGTATGCCACTTTTCTAGACAAGTGATGGCTTCAGAGGTGAGATCCTTGTCAAGGGCTATGCCAGAATATTTGGTACCTGAATACTCTGAGCCTCAAAAGATCTTTTGTGAGACAACTAACCAGACCAAGAAAATTAATGTGATTGTTAATTATATATAGAGATAACACAGTAAAGGAATTTACAGAGGTAAATAGGATGCAATTAGAATACTTGTTGCATTTGCTACTAACTAAGTATGCATTGGGTACCAAGACCTTTGAGGCAATAGCTATAAGAATGCCAAATATCTTGACTATTCTGAGTGTCATGTTTATACCTGAACTAGGGCCTTGTGAAAGCTGTCTAAGTGCTCTATCACTAAGCTATATCCCTGACCTTGGGACTCTTAATCGTGATAGCTTTTTTTCCCTGCATTTCTGGTCTCTTAAGGGCACTGGGAGAAGCTAGAGCAGTAGGAAACACCAATTGCCAAGGGTCTTACAAATTGAAGGATTGAGACAGACTATAATATCTGTTGTAATATGAGTCATCCAAAGTGTTGAATGGTAAATCTGAATCCTTATCTTTACATCACACTCACTTGTGAACATGGTGTTTGCAATGAGAAGGCATTGGCTAGCCTTGTTGCTCTAAACATTCAAGAAAACTGGACTGTGTAGCCGTCCAATGGAGATATCAGGGAAGTCCAATGGAGAGTAACACATTCAGTCTAATTGTCTTTGAGATAAATGTTACACCATATGAAAAAATAGAGTATTTAATGTGATACAGTTTTAATTAGAGAAAAGATGTATGTACCACTGTATACTCACTGCTGAGAGCACCAATGTTTATGCACCAGGTCTTGAGAGCTGTGATAGATGCAAGAGTGGCCTGTGCTGGAGATTTGCAGAAACAATGGCCAGACATGGCCAGCTTGCTTTACTTTAGTCTGTTCCAGACAGCAGACCAGTCAGTGATCCAAAGAATGTTACTGAGATATACAGCATGTGACCATGCAAGAGGACGTGGTTTCTAGAAACCTCTTTGGTTCCTTGCCACACTGAAGGATGCAGCCAGGCCAGGAGATCCCAAAACTATTTATTAACTTCATCCTTTAAAGAGTAGATGAAAATCTCACATACTGGCCAGTGCCAACTGGACCCGCCCATCAGGTTCATAGTTTGCTGTAACATCACAGTTACTGAACCAAGAGTCTTCATCCTTTATTTCTTGCTCTTGCTACACTGTCTAGTTTCCTTGAATGTTTAGTACAACAAGGGTAGCCACACCCTCTCAATGCAAACACTATGTTCTCAAGTGAATGTGATGCAAAGGGTTTCGGGGGGGTGGGGTGGGGGGTGCAGACTTACTGTCTAACACTTGGATATAACACGTTTGAACTTTTCAAACTACTTAGCATAATATTAATAGAATTATAAAATTTCCATATTTGTCTTTCCATATAACATATACTCAAGTAATTAGAGATAGAATGTTTCAATTAAAAACCCAAGTGGCCATAAAGTGTCCTAGGACTAAGGGGTGAAGCTCAGGCAGCAGAATTACTAAGCTTGAATGAAATGGAGGGTAAAGGGGAAAACACAAGGTGATGGATGTATGAAAAATTACACTATGCACCCACTCAAATGATGGAAATTATGAATTATAGGATATTTTAATGTGGGAAGCAGAGAACAGTCACAGAGCTCATCTTGACGATTGGTCTTTAAAGGCCTCTTGGTTACGACAGCTAAGGACTAGGGTAACAGCTTCAAGTCCTGGATCCATCCCTTATGATTTTTAAGATCTTGAAAGATTTACTTAACCCCTTCATGCTTCACTATCCTTAACTTAAAGGTAATAATCGTGCATACTTTATGGGGTCATTCACGACAAGGATTCTATGAAGAGATTTTCATCATGCTTCATAAATGTTGGATTATAATTGCCATTATGTTAAGGATCTTGGTGTAGGTGGAGCCTCTTGGCTGGTGTGGTCTTTGGTACCTATAGCTCTTCAAAAATTGTACAAGACTATGAGATACAAGGGAAAACAAATTACCCAATTCTGTAGGATCAGACTGAAGAATCACCCAGAAAAATTCTCATTTACTAAGATCACACTCCAAGGACCATGGCTTTTTGGAAGAACTTAGAAAGTTACCCAAACAACCATGTTTTTTCCCAAACAGATTTGAGGCATCTTAAAATAAAGGACAATTATACTAAAAGGCTAATAAAACTGAAATCGAACGTTAAGACCAATGAAATGAAGAAGGATAATAGTTGTGGACTAAAAAAATGCTGTGATCACTTACCAAGACAGTGTCTATATATAAGATAGGAGCAGATATTCAGTCTGGAGAATTCGGTCTCCAGCCACATTCAGGCAGTTAGTCTCCAGCCACATTGAGGGCAGGGTTACTGCAGCCTGGGTAGAGGTAAGAGCTACTGTCTTGGCTGCTTTGCTTCTCTGTATTTTCAGCTTGAACCCCAATATCTGTCTCTGGGTTTTTATTATGGATATAACAGTTTTTTTTGGGGGGGGTTTCGATACAGGGTTTCTCTGTGTGGCTTTGGTGCCTATCCTGGAGACCAGGCTGGCCTCAAACTCACAGAGATTTGCCTGTCTCTGCCTCCCGAGTGTTGGGATTAAAGGCGTGTGCCACCAATGCCCGGCTGGATGTCACAGATTTTAGCTAAGTATTCTATAAGACTCTTAAATAGTAGTGATGAATTCCCATATCCTAGTCCCTAACTACCTATATATATATATATATATATCGTCTCCCACTAATGTCTATTTACCTTCATGAGTAGGTCTGTCATCCATCCTTCTGCTTGTCTATCCTGTCTTCTATCTATCAATCTTATCTATCTCTTTACCTATCTGTCTGTCTATCTATATATTGGGCCCTTCCCCCATTGGGGTCTGCTGACCATCTCTTGACTAGGAGCTTACTTCTTATTTCCCTCCTTCTGATAAGGCCTGAGTGAAAGAATGAAAAATATCTGCCCATCTTTATTGCCAGAGGTGCCTGGGGACATGAACTTCTGACCTGGGTAGTTTTCCACCATGCTTGCTGACTGGTTTATAAGCCTTCTCTCCTTTGTAATAAATGGCATTCTCCTTGCAAGAATGACCAGCTGTCTTGTCTTTATTGAATCCTCAGGTTCCTCGCCCGAATCCGTGAGAAGTGTTGTAGCTTCCTGGGTTCTGTTGCCTTGTTAGGGCCCCCAAATGACACACAGAGTCTTATATTAGTTACAATGCTGCTGGCCAATGACTAGGATTTTTTATTTGCTAGCTCGGTCTTAATTATCAACCATAACTAGTAATCTGTGTATATATATTAAAGATTTATTTATTTATTATGTATACAGTGTTCCACCTGCATGTATGCCTGCAGACCAGAAGGGGGCACCATATCTTATTTCAGGTGGCTGTGAGCCACCATGAGGCTGCTGGGAATTGAACTCAATACCTCTGGAAGAGCAGACAGTGCTCTTAACTTCTGAGCCATCTCTTCAGCCCCATAATCTGTATATTTTTATTAGAACTTATTTTACCAGAGAGGACACTGGCCCTGCATCCTCTCTTCCTGGGATCACATGGCAGCTCTCCTCTTTCCTACATTTCCCAGAATCCTTTCTCTCCTAGTCCTGCCTAACTTGCTTCCCTATTGGCCAACAGTGCTTTATTTATCGAACCTATAAACAAAAGGACCTCCCCAATCCTAGGTAAAGCTGAGAATACACAGGAGGAATAGGCAGTATACATAGAAAACCCATGTACTGCTCCTTGCTAGGTCACTGGGAGCCACTCTTTCTGAAGTGAGAGACAGCTTCTGCTTTGAATGACTTGCCCCTGTGCTAGACAAACAAGTTTTCCTCTGTCCTTAGGTCTACCTTGTATGCAGGGCTAATAAAAGTGTGACGTCTGATTAAGTAACCTGAATGAACAATAAATCCTTACATGATGAATTAATCCTCCTCTAAGGCTTTCCCTGCAGACCGTACACCATTCCTCCCTGTCACCACTTAATAACACACATCTGAAACTTGCCATTTGAGGACTCCTTCAAACAGTTTCTTGGGTCTTTCTGATGGTTTCTGAGGTGCCAGATATCTCTCCTTTCACAGCCCATTTCAATTGGAGGATTAGCCAGAAATTATGAGGTGATCATTTAGGCGAAACTACAAGTTGTGGTATTTTTATTTGCCAGAGGTTATAGCATGACGAATGGTCAAGTTTTGTGTCGTTGAAATGCATGTAAAAAATGCACAGTGAGCATGTCCCTGGGCTAGATGCCATTAGCCAGTGGCCAACACACTGTGGGGGGAATTTCTTTAGAGTGAGCCTTGTTCATGGAGATTCTCCTTTTGTACTGTGGCCACTGATCTCAAGACTTGACTGAACTTTCCAGTAGCCAGACTTACAGAATCATTGCACTTCACCAACTTGGGCCACATCCCATAGGCATACTGGCTCTGTATTAGGCACAGGTTGTGGTGTATGAACTTTTCCCTAGAACTAACCTGGGGTCTTGCTTTGTTCTCTCATCTGTTGGAGTTCTGCCACGTCAAGCCATCAAGGACTGTGCTGTTGCTTGAAGATTTAGTTCAGTTGACTTAAATCTCATTTTAATGGCTTGTGACTATTCTGGAGCTTTCTATGTATTTGCATGAATTTCTGGATCTTTCTTTTGGTCTGGATCTCTTTCTTAGTTTTTCTTCTTTTTGGTGTATGTGTATTTATGTACAAGTGTGTTGGCAGCCACCAGACCCAGTAATGCCTCTCTTCATCCTAGGACTGGGGTTTCAGGCTTTTGCAGTCACAAAAAACTTTTACATGGGTTCTCAGTTCTCAGTGCTTCAAAGAAAACCCTTTACCCAATGAGGCATTTCCCAGTCTCTTTTTTTCTTCCCTTTATTTGTCTTCAGTGTCTTGATTTCTATGCTTTTCTTCCTTCCCCAGTGTTCTAAGTTGGATAGAAAACTATACATAATTAGTTTTCATGTGAAATACAGTCACACCAAGTATTTATGTTTTCTTTGGAGGGGGATGAAGATGGATTTCTGTTTTGGATTAAGTCCACTTGAGGATTATATATGTGCTCCATGGGGAGCTGATCATGGTGTCATGTGTAGTGCAGGCCTTGGCCATTCAGTCACTCAGTGCTGCTTCTTAATGCCCTTAGTCCCCCACCCCACACTTCTGGAGATACATATTTGGTAATATTAAAATGTGAGCAATAAAACACAAAGTTTTAATAGTTTAAGGTGATTTTTTTTTATTTTATTAGTTCTAGTTAGGGAACAAGCTTATTTCAAGTCCCTTCTCCCTCTCCCTCCCCTCATCCCCAAACTTTCTCCCCCACCCCCAGCCCATCCCCCCAACCCCATCCACCCACTACTCCCCAGGCAGGGTAGGGCCCTCAACGGGAGCTCAGCAAAGTCCACCAAGTCTTCCTATGCTGATCCTGGGCCCTTCCCCATGTGTCCAGGGCCAGAGTGTAACCCTTCATATGGGATGGGCTCTCAAAGTCCCTTTTTGCACCAGGGAAAAATACTAATCCACTACCAGAGGCTCCCTGGAGTGCAGAGGCCTCCTTATTGACATCTATGTTCTGGGGTCTGGATCAGTCTTGTACAGGCCTCCTGGACAGCATCTGGGGTCGATGTGCTCTCCCTTGTTCAGGCCAACAGTTCCTGTGGGTTTCTCCATCCTAGTACAGACCCCTTCGTTCTTCATTCCTCCCTCTCTTCAACTAAATTCCCGATTTAGTTGTATATCTGTGGATGTCTGTCTCTGTTTCCATCAGCCACTGGGTGAGGGCTCTAGGATGGCATAAAGAGAAGTCATCAATCTCATTTTAGGGGGAGGGTTTTTAGGTTATCCTCTCCACCATTGCCTGGATTGTCAGATCGTGTCATCCTTGTAGGTCTCTGGAGATCTCCCTGGTTCCTGATCCCTTCTCGGGCCTACAGTGGCTCCCTCTGATATCGTTTCTCTCATCTTGCTCTCTTTCCTCTATTCTTCCCCCAACTCAATGTTTCTGCCCCTCCATTTCCTCTCCTCTTCTCCTCTTCTCTTGCTCTTATTGTAGCAGCTCCTTCCCCCCCCACCCTCATGCCCCCAATTAGTTCGGGAGTTCATGCCATTTCCATTCCTGGGGACCATTTAACCCTTAGAGTCCTTCATGTTTCCTAGTTTCTTTGGTGAAGAGCATTATATACTGGTAGTCTTTTGTTCTATGTCTAAAATTCATATATCAGTGAGTACATACCTTGCTTGTCTTTTTGTGACTGGGTTACCTCACTCAGGATGGTTTCCTCTAGTTCCATCCATTTGCCTGCGAATTTCAAGATTCCATTGCTTTTTTCTGCTGAGTAGTACTCCATTGTATAAATGTACCACATTTTCTCAATCCATTCTTCAATAGAGGGGCATCTAGGTTGTTTCCAGGTTCTGGCTATTACAAACAATGCTGCTATGAACATGGTTGAACATATGTCCTTGTTGTAAGTACATGCCCTATTTGGGTATATACCCAAGAGAGGAATGGCTGGATCTTGAGGTACACTGATTCCCATTTTTCTGAGCAACCGCCATACTGATTTCCAGAGTGGTCTTACAAGATCGCACTCCCACCAGCAATGGAGGAGTGTTCCTTTTTCTCCACATCCTCTCCAGCATAGATTGTCATTGGTGTTTTTTATTTTAGCCATTCTGACAGGCGTGAGATGGTATCTCAGAGTTGTTTTGAGTTGCATTTCTCTGATGGCCAATGATTTTGAGCACTTTTTTAAGTGTCTTTCAGCCATTTCAGATTCCTCTGTTGAGAATTCCCTATTTAGTTCTGCACCCCACTTTTTAATTTCGTTGTTTGGTGTTTTGGTGGCTAGCTTCTTGAGCTCCTTATATATTTTGGAAATCAGTCCTCTGTCAGATGTGGGATCGGTGAAGATCTTTTCCCATTCTGTGGGTGGTCGTTTTATCCTACTGACTGTTTCCTTTGCCTTGCAGAAGCTTCTCAGTTTCAGTAGGTCCCATTTATTAATTGCAGACCTCAATGTCTGTGCTTCTGGCGTAATGTTCAGGAAGTGGTCTCCTGTGCCAATTTGTTCAAGGGTTGTTCCCACTTTCTCTTCTAGAAGATTCAGTGTGGTTGGATTTATGCTGAGATCTTTGATCCATTTGCACTTAAGTTTTGTGCATGGTGACAGGTATGGATCTATCTGTAATTTTCTGCATGTCCGAATCCAATTGTACCAGCACCATTTGTTGAAGATGCTGTCTTTTTTCCATTGTATAGATTTAGCACCTTTGTCAAAAATAAGGTATCCATAGGTGCGTGGGTCGATATCAGGGTTTTCAATTCGATTCCATTGGTCTATCAGTCTATTTTTGTGCCAATACCAAGCTGTTTTCAGAACTATGGCTCTATAGTAGAGCTTGAAGTCGGGGATGGTGATGCCTCCAGAAGATCCTTTATTGTAAAGAGTTGTTTTGGCTATCCTGGGCTTTTTATTTTTCCATATAAAGTTGAGTATTGTTCTTTCAATGTCTGTGAAAAACTGTGTTGGGATTTTGATGGGGATTGCATTGAATCTGTAGATTGCTTTTGGCAGGATTGCCATTTTTACTATGTTAATTCTACCTATCCATGAGCATGGGAGATCTTTCCATTTTCTGGTATCTTCTTTAATTTCTTTCTTTAAAGTCTCAAAGTTCTTATTGTACAGGTCTTTCACTTTTTTGGTTAGTGTTACCCCCAGGTATTTTATGTTGCTTGTGGATATTGTGAAAGGTGATGTTTCCCTGATTTCTTTCTCATTGGATTTATCATCTGTGTATAGTAGGGCTACTGATTTTTTTGAGTTAATTTTGTATCCTGCTACCTTGCTGAAGGTGTTTATCAGCCGTAGGAGTTCCCTGGTAGAGTTTTTCGGGTCACTAATGTAGACTATCATGTCGTCTGCAAATAGTGAAAGTTTGACTTCATCCTTTCCAATTTGTATCCCTTTGATCCCCTTTTCTTGTCTTATTGCTATAGCCAGAACTTCAAGTACAATATTGAAGAGATATGGAGAGAGTGGACAGCCTTGTCTTGTTCCTGATTTTAGAGGAAACGCTTTGAGTTTCTCTCCATTTACTTTGATGTTGGCTATTGGTTTGGTATATATTGCCTTGATCATGTTTAGATATGTTCCTGTTATTCCTGTTCTCTCCAAGATCTTTATCATGAAGGGATGTTGGATTTTGTCAAAGGCTTTTTCAGCATCTAGTGAGATGATCATGTGGTTTTTCTTTTTCAGTTTGTTTATATAGTGGATTACATTGATGGATTTTCGTATGTTGAACCATCCTTGCATCCCTGGGATAAAGCCTACTTGATCATGGTGGATGATTTTTCTGATATGTTCTTGTATTCGGTTGGCCAATATTTTGTTGAGTATTTTAGCATCGATGTTCATGAGGGATATCGGTCTGTAGTTCTCTTTCTTAGTCATATCTTTGTGAGGCTTGGGTATCAAAGTGATTGTAGCCTCATAGAAAGAGTTTGGCAATATCCCATCTGCTTCTCTTGTTTGAATTTCTGGTAGAATTCTGCAGTGAAGCCATCTGGCCCTGGGCTTTTTTTGGTTGGGAGGCTTTTGATTACTGCTTCTATCTCATTAGGGGTTATAGTTCGATTTAAACTGTCTATCTGATCTTGATTTAATTTTGGTAAGTGATATTTATCCAGAAAGTTGTCCATTTCCTTTAGGTTTTCCAATTTTGTGGAATACAGGTTTTCAAAGTATGACCTAAAGATTCTCTGGATTTCCTCAGTGTCCGTTGTTATGTCTCCCTTTTCATTTCTGATTTTGTTAATTAGCATGCTCTCTCTCTGCCTTTTGGTTAGTTTGGCTAGAGGCTTGTCTATCTTGTTGATCTTCTCAAAGAACCAACTCTTTGTTTCATTGATTCTTTGTACTGTTTTCCTAGTTTCTACTTTGTTGATTTCGGCTCTCAGGTTGATTATTTCCTGGCGTCTACTCCTCCTTGGTGAGTTTGCTTCCTCTTGCTCTAAAGCTTTCAGTTGTTCTGTCAATTCTCTAATGTGACTTTCCTCCAGTTTCTTCATGTGAGCACTTAGTGCTATGAACTTCCCTCTTAGCACTGCTTTCAGGGTGTCCCATAAGTTCGGGTATGTTGTGTCTACATTCTCATTAAATTCTAGAAAGTCTTTGATTTCTTTTTTTATTTCTTCCTCAACCAAGGAATGGTGCAATTGGGAGTTATTCATTTTCCACGTAAATGTAGGTTTTCTGCAATTCGTATTGCTGTTGAATTCTAGCTTTAATGCATGGTGGTCTGATAAGATACAGGGGGTTATTTCAATACTTTTGTACCTGTGGAGGTTTGCTTTGCTGCCAACTATGTGGTCAATTTTTGAGAAGGTTCCATGTGGCGCTGAGAAGAAGGTATATTCTTTTGTGTTTGGATGGAATGTTCTATAGATATCTGTTAAACCCAGTTGTGTCATAACTTCTTTCAGATCCTTTGTTTCTTTGTTAAGTTTCTGTCTAGTAGTTCTGTCCAGTGGTATAAGGGGGGTGTTGAAGTCTCCTACTATAAGTGTGTGTGGTTTTATGTGTGGTTTGAGCTTTAGTAATGTTTCTTTTACAAAAGTGGATGCTTTTGTATTAGGGGCATAGATGTTCAGGATTGAGACTTCGTCTTGATGGACTTTTCCTGTGATGAGTATGAAATGCCCTTCTTTATCTCTTTTGATTGCTTTCAGTTTAAAGTCTAATTTGTTAGATATTAGTATTGCTACCCCAGCTTGTTTCTTGAGCCCATTTGATTGGAAAATCTTTTCCCATCCTTTTACTCTGAGGTATCGCCTGTCTTTGAATTTGAGGTGTGTTTCTTGTAAACAGCAGAAGGATGGATTCTGTCTTCGTATCCATTCTGTTAGCCTGTATCTTTTTATGGGTAAGTTAAGACCATTGACATTCAGGGATATTAACGTCCATTGTTCATTGGTTCTTCTTAGTTTTGGATTTATTGTTGGTGGTATCATTGCGTGTGGATTTTGCCCTTCTGTTTCTTTTTGTGTTTGGTGAAATTCGATTAACTACTGACAGTGTTTTTGTGAGTGTAGTTATGTTCGTTGGGTTGGAGTTTTCCTTCCAGAGCCTTCTGTAGTGCTGGATTTGTTGATATGTATTGTTTAAATCTGTTTTTGTCGTGGAATATCTTGTTTTCTCCATCTATAGTGATTGAAAGTTTTGCTGGGTACAGTAGTCTGGGTTGACATCCATGCTCCCTTAGTGCTTGTAGGGTATCTATCCAAGACCTTCTGGCTTTCAGAGTTTCCATTGAGAAGTCGGGTGTGATTCTGATTGGTTTGCCTTTATATGTTACTTGGCCTTTTTCCTTTGCTGCTCTTAATATTTTCTCTTTATTCTGTAGATTTGGTGTTTTGATTATTATGTGTCGGGGGACTTCTTTTTGTGGTCCAGTCTGTTTGGTGTCCTGTAAGCTTCTTGTACTTTCATAGGCATATCCTTCTGTAGGTTGGGGAAGTTTTCTTCTATGATTTTGTTGAATATGTTTTCTGTACCTTTGAGCAGTATTTCTTCACCTTCTTCTACACCTATTATTCTTAGGTTTGGCCTTTTTACGGTGTCCCATATTTCCTGGATATTTTGTGTTAGGGTTTTGTTGGACTTGAGGTTCTCTTTGGTGGATGAATGTATATCCTCTAGCGAGTCTTCAGTGGCTGAGATTCTCTCTTCCATCTCTTGAATCCTGTTGGATACACTTACATCTTTAGTTCCTGATCGTTTATCCAACCTTTCCATTTCCAACATGGTCTCATTCTGTGTTTTCTTTATTGTGTGTATTTCAGCTTTCATGTTTTGAACTATTTCAAGAGCTTCCTTCACTTGCTTGGATGTTTTTTCTTGGCTTTCTTTGGATTCTTTAAGAGATTTATTTATTTCTTGAATTTTTTGGTTTGTCTTTTCCTCCAATTCATTTAATTTTTTGTTTGTTTTCTCTTCTATTTCTTTAAGGGATTTTCTTGTTTCCTCTTTAAAGGTCTCTATCAACTTGCTGAGATAATTTTTGAGGTCCATCTCATCTTCATGCTCTGTGTTGGGCTTTTCAGCTCTTGCCGGAGTGGAGTCCCTAGGTTCTGGTGGTGTCATGTTGGTCTTTGTGTTGTTGAGTGAAATCTTATTCTGTCTTCTCCCCATATCCTTTTAGTGGGTGCGGGTGGGTTCTCTCTATCTCCTCTTGTGGCCCAGTGGTGTGTGGGGGCTAGGAATTCGATGTCCACAACTCTAGATGATCTCGACGCTCCTGGTGGTCTCCTCGCTAGTTCCTAGTTTCTTGGTCGTTCGGCGGAATGGAAGAGTGGGGTGCTACCAGATTTGGGGCACAGGGAGCTCCTCCCTGCCTGGGCTTGTCTGGCCCAAGCCGGCAGGCTCAGGAGGGGGTGGTGGGATGGGGGTGGTGGGGTGTTCTGGTCTGGGGTCGGGAGCGGGCAGGAGCTCACTCACCTAGTTCCAGGTCAGTCTGCGGCGGCGGAATGTAAGAATGGGGTGCTAGCAGATTGGTGGGGCAGGGGGCTCCTCCCTCTCTGGGCGTGTCTGGCCCAAGCCGGCAGGCTCAGGCGGGGGTGGTGGGATGGGGGTGGTGGGGTGTTCTGGTCTGGGGTCGGGAGCGGGCAGGAGCTCACTCACCTAGTTCCAGGTCAGTCTTCGGCGGCAGAATCTTAAGGTGATTTTTTTATGTTGCTTAAGTCTACTTCTTATCACACAGGTTCAGTTGCTGATTTAGCATCTCAGACTTCTTAGCTTCTGGCTTGGCCATTGCAGCATATGGCTTCTGAGGTCACGTCCCTGATCCTGCTGGTACAAGAGAAAGGACTTTGGAAATACTGCACGCTACTCTGTCTACATTCAATTGGGTAGAAGTCAGTCACATGGCTGTTCTAGGGGAACTGGGAATATAGACTGGCTGACTTCCTTAGAAACAGAGTGTGGTGACCCTTGCCTTTGAATATTTATGCTTTCGTGTGGTCCCCTCCCATTGAGGGCTGTTGACCAAAGAGACTCACTTGTAATACTACAGTAAAGGTAATGGATGTCTGTTACGATAAATCTTTCTGCCAAAAGCCACCGAGCCCCACTGCCACATGTGAGCTTTATGCCAGCTGCCCACCTGAGATTGGGCCCAGATGAATACACAGAAACATGTATTAGGTTCAAAGCTGCTTAGCCAATGACTAGGATTCTCATCTGTTAGCTCAGTCTCAATTATCATAAATCAATATATTTTATAAGACTTATCTTATCGGACGCCTTGTTGGCGTCCCTCCTTGCCGGTGGATCACACTGCGCCTCTGGAGCAGGAGCGGAGGGGAAAAGAGAGCCCTTCCTGGTTTTCCTTCGCTTAAATATGATTCTCCTTGCTATGTCACTTTCTGCCTGGATCAGCACTTCTCTACTACATTTCCCAGAATCCTCTTTGACTCCTAGTCCCGTCTACTTGCTGTCTCATTGGCCAAACAGTATTTTATTTAGCAATCAATAAGATGAACATACACAGTAGTACATTCCCCATCAGATGTCACTGCTGCGATTAAGTCACAAATGATCATGATTTCTGTTTTTCTAGGAGATGCCCATTCTTGCTTGTTTCAGTGAAGTATGCTACTGTATTGAAGATATCTAAATGTCAAACATATAGGAATGATCTCTGTCAACAGCCAGCCAGGAACTGAGGAGCTCTGTCCCATATCCCAGAAAATGAAAGCCACCTGTAGTCATAGGTTACATTTGGAAGTCGACCCTTCCTAACTGAATCTTAAGATGACTATGCCTGCCTGCAATTACTTGTTGCAATTTTGTGAGGCCCTCAAACGTTGATATACCTAATCAGTGCTTCGGCTTCTAGTTTGTAGAAACTGCCACGAGGTTTGTGTTGTTTTAAGATGCTATGATTTAGAGGTCAGTCAGTATATAGTAACAAGTCATTAATATGGAGCAGAATCTGGATTGTGAAGAACTTGCCAGTCTAGTTGGCAAGTTGGATAATTTGGACTATTCTGCAGCTTCATATACCTTTAAGCTGTTGATAAATACAAATACATTATAATCTGATATGGTAATTTGAATGTCATTAGTCCCTATAAACTCATTGGGCCTGGCACAATCAGCAGATGTGACTTTGTTGGAGAAGGTGTGGCTTTGTTGGAAGAAGTTTGTCACTGTGGGGGGCAGGTTTTGAGGTCACCTATGTTCAAAATAAGCCCAGGGTCTCAGACCACTTCCTGTTGCCTGCAAGTCAAGATGTCGGACTGTCAGCTACTTCTCCAGCACCATCTGCACGCCACCATCTTGCACCAGGATAATAATGGACTAAGTCCCTGAAAATGGAAGCCACTACAATGAAATGTTCTTCCTTTATAGGAGTTGCCATGGTTATGGCGTCTTTTCATAGCAATAGAAACCCTAATTAAGACAGTTGATAATATGTCAAATGGATATACCAATGTTATTAGTTTCCTAGCATTAATACATCACAGCAGTCTGACATGGGATGCCCTTCTGGTTGCTGTGAATGTGTTGCTTTTATTGGTTGATAAATAAAGCTGATTTGGCCAGTGTCCAAAAGAATATAGCTAGGTGGGAAATCCAAACATAGACAAAGAAAGAAAGAAGGCAGAGTCAGGGACACCATGTAGACCCTGAAAGATTAACATGCCTGAGCATTACCAGTAAGCCACAGCCTCATGACAATACACAGATTAATACACATGGGTTAAATAATAAGAGAGAGATAGCCAGTAATAAGCCTGAGCCATTGGCCAAACAATTATAGTTTAACGTTAGCCTCTATGTGATATTTCATAAGCAGCTGTGGGCACCTGGTGGGCTGGAGAGAAACTGGTCCAGTGGGACCAGGCAATACAGAGAAAAACTTCTAGCTACACATCACCACAAACTCAGTGTTTAAAACAGCAAATTTATTCTTTTACAGTTTGGAAGTCAGAAATCCAGAGTGAGTGTTATAGGCTAAAGTCTAGGTGTTAACAGAGCTGTGCTTCTTCCAGAGGCCAGAAACCACTATATTCACTATATTATTATTGTTATTAATATTATTATTATTAGCAAGCTTTAGAAGGCATCACTTTCTTTGGATGATGTCTCATTATGGATCTTCCAAGTCCACAATCGTCCAATCTCTGACTCTTCTTCCTTTTTAAATTAATTGCAGATGCCCTGGTGATTTCAATGTGACTACTTGGCTAGTTCGGAATACTATTTCCGTCTTAAATTTATTAAATCAGGATTTAATCACAGCCTCGGTTCTCAAGATTGTGGAAAGTCATGTGTTCATAGTCTCTCTCTCTCTCTCTCTCTCTCTCTCTCTCTCTCTCTCTGTGTGTGTGTGTGTGTGTGTGTGTGTGTGTGTGCGCGCGCACGCGCGATTATTTTGTACACTGCTTAAGGGAGGATGTGCTATTCTTCATCATCCATTTAAGGAGCACCATTTTGAGAGGTAGGAAAAGAATGAGCATTATTTCTAGCAGTGTCAGGAAGACTGGATGGAGTGAAGGTTTGATGGACGCAGAAGCAGAGATGTCCAAGGTCCAAACAATTGCCCAGAGTTGAGAAGCATCAAGATGCAATCAAAGAGTTATTATTGGCTTCAAAGTTCTTTCTTTCTTATTGGCCCAGAAGTTCAGTGGGAAGGGGCAGGATCTGAGTTGATACCAAAGTAGAGAAGTAATCTGATATCAGACTATAGCAAATGGGAATGACCAAAATAGGAAGGCATTCATTCACCCAATGAGGTAAAAATTATAGCAACTTCCAAGAAGATAATTTTCCAATTATAAACCAAGTAAATTTAGCCGTGAAACAAAAAAAAAATTGGGAAAAATGTGTATCGCTCACTATCATATATATTTATAATTTATAAATTTATAAAAAAAGAAATAGGTGATACCACACTCATAAAAGACTCGGATTTTACATATTGTTTTGATGAACACAAACATCTTACGTTGTAGAGCTCTGATGTATTCTTTTCAAATCATGTCTATTCTGCATATTTTCAGTCTTTAAGAAGATATTGACACTTTTTAAAATTCTGTTCTTTACTCCTTTGGTGGTTTGAAAGACAATGGCCCTCAAAGTGAGTGGCATTACTAGGAGGTGTGGCTTTGTTGGAGTAGGTGTGGCTTTTTGTTTGTTTGTTTTTTTGTTTGGAGACAGGATTTCTCTGTATTGTTTTGGAGGCTGTCCAGGAACTCACTCTGTAGACCAGGCTGGTCTCGAACTCACAGAGATCCGCCTGCCTCTGCTCCCCTTCCCACAGTGCTGGGATTAAAGGCGAGCACCACCAACACCCGGCCTAAGTGTGGCTTTATTGGAGGAAGAGTGTCACTGTGGAGGCGGGCTTTGAGGTCTTTTGCTTCAGCTCCCCTCAGTGTCTCAGTCCATTTCCTGTTGCCTGCAAGATATAGGACTCTCAGTTACCATACCAGCTCCACATCTGCCTGGATGCTGCCACGCTCCCCACCCATGTTGATAACTGAACCTCTGAACTGTAAGCACGCCACTCCAGTTAAATGTTTTCCTTTATAAGAGCTGCCAAGGTCACAGTGTCTCTTCACAGGGACAGAAACCCTAAGATACTCATTTTATGGAAATTCACTTTTCTCCATAAATACACAGTTTCACTGTATTTTTTTTCTTTTTTTTTTTTTTTTTGGCTACTAAAATAATGGTATTTAGCAAAGAACTCCTGCCCCAACCAGGGCTAGGGTGTGTCTTTCTGCACCACTCCACTCTGGCCTAGTGTAGAAATTCTGTTCTTGGCTTAAGTGGGAACATTTTGAGGCTTCAAATCATTTGCTTTCAGGAAGATAGAATTTACTGCTTCTTGAGTCAAAAGGAAATTAATAAATGATGGACTATGAAGACTGTCTCGGCCTCATATGGTTCTGCTATGTTTCAGTAAGGTACTTTCCAATGAATGGAAACATGTTGATGAAATGACCCTGGTGACCACTCCTGGCTTCAGAGATGTCAAAGGGATGCACATACACAAAATACACCATACTTTTCTAAACAGTAGGCTTGAAAACAAATTTGGTCCTATTACCTGGAGTCAGTAGGGGACTGCATTTTCCCTCTCCCTTTAAAAACCCATATTGGTAGATGGGCTGGGGGATGGATGCCCTCCGTGTCTGTGTCTTTGTCCAGAGGATGGAGTTTGGGGAGATGGAAACAGAATTGGTTAGCAGTGAGACTTTCAAGACTTGGTAGCAGTGAGTATTGATCTAAAGTTAGTTTTTATTTCTTTTTGTAAGAGGCTTCAGAATCTCTAGATGACAAGTAAGAATGTATTAGTGTTGGCTCTCATCAGCCTGGATGGTTGATTTTTTTTTTTTCCCAGGCTGAGAATCTTAGTGCTGAGCCTCCAAAACCCAGTCCTATAAAGAGAAGGTGCCAAGACTCTTCCTCAACTGGGGCAGATGTTTGCATTATTTTTCAAGAAGTTCTTTCTTCTGGAGACCCATAACCAGGCAAATGTGGTACCTGGCATAAACATGAAAAAACTGGAGAGCTCGGGGGAGAAAACAATCCATTGGGGGGGGTCCCAACTCTCATTGGTAGGGTTAGGTTTCAGGGGTTTACTTCCAGGTCTCCCCTCCCAAGTAATGCACCTGTTTCCATCTCCTCCAAGCGCATTGGATGAGGCTTTCTCACCCATCGACAGCCACACTAACAGGTGCCCATTTCTCTCCTGTTTTCAGTCACCAAAGCTTTGCAGTCTCAGGGGACAGTCTCCCATCGATAACTGCTTTATTCCCACCAGACACACGCATTCCACGGCAAAAAGTTCATGTAAGCGGGCGAGCCACTATTTCCAGCTATGGATCCAGGTTTCTCTGGAAAGTCAGCAGTATTCTGTTTGTCGTCTAACTAGCCACGCCCCAATTAAGGGTCCCAATATTGTTTCTCTGGGCAGAGCCTGCATCCCGAATTGTACCACAGTTGATGCTAGGCTTCTTGGCTTTTTTTTTTTTCCTGAGACATTCACTCCTCTGTTACCTTTGCCCTAGCTACCCCAAGCCCTGCCAACCAGTTCCCCTGCGTTCTTCTTTTCAAGTCCTGTCTTTTTACTTAGTTTCACTCAGCTCTGCAATTAGTTGGTGTTGAGCTTCTTAGACTTTTCATGGTTCATTGGCATGGCGTAAACTAGGAGTTGGAGGGAATTAAAGGAGTCAACATTGAGAGTATCTGTCCCTTTAGTGATCATCTGAGTGACATGTGGATGCTTCCCAGCTTTGCCACTAAAGAAAGGGCAAGTTAAGGTTCTGGACTGGCACAGGAGCTGATGGAGTGGAGCTTGCCCTCTGCTAGAAGGCAATACCAGGAGGCATTTCTGGTTGTTACAACTGGGGAAAGCTGTTGTTCATGGCTCTTGGGCCCTGCTGTCAGACACGCTCTAATCCACAGGGCAGCTGCCCCCAAAGAGAGTCATTTGGCTCAAAATACCAGTAGCACTCAGTTGAGATTTCTTATCAAAGATAACAAAATATGCACCTTGTTGTCATTATTTTGGCTTCTGTAATATATATATATATATATATATATCATATATTACTATATACACATTAGTGTTCTATATTGACATTAGCATTAATAATGTCAACATCAATTTTACTGTATTAACATCTTATTATTTATTATTTACTAACATTTATTATTAACAATTCCTCTACACCAAGAAAATATATCTATGGGGAAGTGGGGATGGTGGCTCAGACCCGTAATCCCAGCATTTGGGATGGAAGCAGAGTCTGAAGGAGTTCAAGTTCATTCTGAGCTACATAGTAAGTTCAGGCTGGCTTGTGGGTACATGGGATTCCATCTCAGGTAAACAACAACCCCACAAACTAAAATCCAAAGGTTCCTTCAACAACAATAACAACAAGCCCTCAAATATATTCCTGAGTTGAATCACCATAGTAATCCTTTCATTTATTTTGCTGTACTGGCACTGAACACGGAATCTTAGTCATGCTACACAAAAGCTCTAAATTATACTTCTAGGCTGGCTTTGAACTCACCATGAAGCCGAGACAAACATTCAACTTGTAATCCTCATTCCTCAGACTCTGGAGTGTCTTGAGCCATCGGGCCTGAAAACAATGATTTTAGACAGCTTTTTTTGTTGTTAAATTATTTTATATGTGATGAAAATAAGGCTTAGAGAAGTTAGGTGACTGTGCCCAGTGATGTACACTAGAATTTGTACCAGTTTAAATCATGCCTTTCAATATTACTCTTGGCCACTTCTCAACTGTTAATGTCTTCCATTTCTCCTTGTG